>NC_134830.1:6533888-6572898 GCF_004210375.1 Tachypleus tridentatus | reverse complement strand
TACGTACAAGGTATGAACAGTTGGTCTGTATTCACAGGAGGGAAAACTAGTACGTACAAGGTATGAACAGTTGGTCTTATTCACAGGAGGGAAAACTAGTACGTACAAGGTATGAACAGTTGGTCTTATTCACAGGAGGGAAACTAGTATGTACAAGGTATAAACAGTTGGTCTGTATTCACAGGAGGAAAACTAGTACGTACAAGGTATGAACAGTTGGTCTGTATTCACAGGAGGAAGAAAACTAGTACGTTCAAGGTATGAACAGTTGGTCTGTATTCACAGGAGGAAAACTAGTACGTACAAGGTATGAACAGTTGGTCTGTATTCACAGGAGGGAAAACTAGTACAGTTGGTCAAGGTATGAACAGTTGGTCTGTATTCACAGTAAAGAAAACTAGTACATACAAGGTATGAATAGTTGGTCTGTATTCACAGGAGGGAAAACTAGTACGTACAAGGTATGAACAGTTGGTCTGTATTCACAGGAGGGAAAACTAGTACGTACAAGGTATGAACAGTTGGTCTTATTCACAAAAGGGAAAACTAGTACATACAAGGTATGAACAGTTGGTCTGTATTCACAGGAGGGAAAACTAGTACGTACAAGGTATGAACAGTTGGTCTGTATTCACAGGAGGGAAAACTAGTACGTACAAGGTATGAAAAGTTGGTCTGTATTCACAGGAGGGAAAACTAGTACGTACAAGGTATGAACAGTTGGTCTGTATTCACAGGAGGAAAACTAGTACGTACAAGGTATGAACAGTTGGTCTTATTCACAGTTGGTCTGTATACGTTGCAAGGTATGAACAGTTGGTCTGTATTCACAGGAGGAAAACTAGTACGTTAAAAGGTATGAACAGTTGGTCTGTATTCACAGGAGGAAAACTAGTACGTACAAGGTATGAACAGTTGGTCTGTATTCACACAGAGGGAAAACTAGTACATACAAAGGTATGAACAGTTGGTCTGTATTCACAGGAGGAAAACTAGTACGTACAAGGTATGAACAGTTGGTCTGTATTCACAGGAGGGAAAACTAGTACGTACAAGGTATGAATAGTTGGTCTGTATTCACAGGAGGGAAAACTAGTACGTTCAAGGTATGAACAGTTGGTCTGTATTCACAGGAGGGAAAACTAGTACGTACAAGGTATGAACAGTTGGTCTGTATTCACAGGAGGGAAAAACTAGTACGTTACAAGGTATGAACAGTTGGTCTGTATTCACAGGAGGAAAACTAGTACGTTCAAGGTATGAACAGTTGGTCTGTATTCACAGGAGGAAAGAAAACTAGACATAGTTGGTCTGTATTTCACAAGGTATGAACAGTTGGTCTGTATTCACAGGAGGGGAAAACTAGTACGTACAAGGTATGAACAGTTGGTCTATATTCACAGGAGGGAAAACTAGTACATTACAAGGTATGAATAGTTGGTCTTATTCACAGGAGGAAAACTAGTACGTACAAGGTATGAACAGTTGGTCTATATTCACAGGAGGGAAAACTAGTACGTACAAGGTATGAACAGTTGGTCTGTATTTCACAGGAGGGAAAACTAGTACGTTCAAGGTATGAACAGTTGGTCTGTATTCACAGGAGGAAGAAAACTAGTACGTACAAGGTATGAATAGTTGGTCTGTATTCACAGGAGGGAAAACTAGTACGTACAAGGTATGAACAGTTGGTCTGTATTCACAGGAGGGAAAACTAGTACGTGCAAGGTATGAATAGTTGGTCTTATTCACAGGAGGGAAAAACTAGTACGTACAAGGTATGAATAGTTGGTCTTATTCACAGGAGGAAAAGTAGTACGTACAAGGTATGAACAGTTGGTCTGTATTCACAGGAGGGAAAACTAGTACGTTCAAGGTATGAACAGTTGGTCTGTATTCACAGGAGGAAAACTAGTACGTACAAGGTATGAACAGTTGGTCTGTATTCACAGGAGGGAAAACTAGTACGTACAAGGTATGAACAGTTGGTCTGTATTCACAGGAGGAAAAAACTAGTACGTACAAGGTATGAACAGTTGGTCTGTATTCACAGGAGGAAAACTAGTACGTACAAGGTATGAACAGTTGGTCTGTATTCACAGGAGGGAAAACTAGTACGTACAAGGTATGAACAGTTGGTCTGTATTCACAGGAGGGAAACTAGTACGTACAAGGTATGAACAGTTGGTCTGTATTCACAGGAAGGAAAACTAGTACGTACAAGGTATGAACAGTTGGTCTGTATTCACAGGAGGGAAAACTAGTACGTACAAGGTATGAACAGTTGGTCTGTATTCACAGGAGGGAAAACTAGTACGTACAAGGTATGAACAGTTGGTCTGTATTCACAGGAGGGAAAACTAGTACGTAAAAGTATGAACAGTTGGTCTGTATTCACAGGAGGGAAAACTAGTACGTACAAGGTATGAACAGTTGGTCTGTATTCACAGGAGGGAAAACTAGTACGTACAAGGTATGAATAGTTGGTCTGTATTCACAGGAGGAAAAACTAGTACGTTCAAGGTATGAACAGTTGGTCTGTATTCACAGGAGGAAAACTAGTACGTACAAGGTATGAACAGTTGGTCTGTATTCACAGGAGGGAAAACTAGTACGTACAAGGTATGAACAGTTGGTCTGTATTCACAGGAGGGAAAACTAGTACGTACAAGGTATGAACAGTTGGTCTGTATTCACAGGAGGGAAAACTAGTACGTACAAGGTATGAACAGTTGGTCTGTATTCACAGGAGGGAAAACTAGTACAAGTACAAGGTATACGAAAGGTATGAATAGTTGGTCTGTATTCACAGGAGGAAAACTAGTACGTACAAGGTATGAACAGTTGGTCTGTATTCACAGGAGAGGAAAACTAGTACGTTCAAGGTATGAACAGTTGGTCTGTATTCACAGGAGGGAAACTAGTACGTACAAGGTATGAACAGTTGGTCTGTATTCACAGGAGGGAAAACTAGTACGTACAAGGTATGAACAGTTGGTCTGTATTCACAGGAAGGAAACTAGTACGTACAAGGTATGAACAGTTGGTCTGTATTCACAGGAGGAAAAACTAGTACGTTCAAGGTATGAATAGTTGGTCTTATTCACAGGAAGGGAAACTAGTACATACAAGGTATGAACAGTTGGTCTGTATTCACAGGAGGGAAAACTAGTACGTACAAGGTATGAACAGTTGGTCTGTATTCACAGGAGGGAAAACTAGTACGTACAAGGTATGAACAGTTGGTCTGTATTCACAGGAGGGAAAACTAGTACGTACAAGGTATGAACAGTTGGTCTGTATTCACAGGAGGAAAAACTAGTACGTACAAGGTATGAACAGTTGGTCTGTATTCACAGGAGGGAAAACTAGTATGTACAGTATGTATTCACAGGAGGAAAACTTGGTCTAACAGTATTCACAGGAGGGAAAACTAGTACGTACAAGGTATGAACAGTTGGTCTGTATTCACAGGAGGGAAAACTAGTACGTACAAGGTATGAACAGTTGGTCTGTATTCACAGGAGGGAAAACTAGTACGTACAAGGTATGAATAGTTGGTCTGTATTCACAGGAGGGAAAACTAGTACATACAAGGTATGAATAGTTGGTCTGTATTCACAGGAGGGAAAACTAGTACGTACAAGGTATGAATAGTTGGTCTGTATTCACAGGAGGGAAAACTAGTACGTACAAGGTATGAACAGTTGGTCTGTATTCACAGGAGGAAAACTAGTACGTACAAGGTATGAACAGTTGGTCTGTATTCACAGGAGGGAAAACTAGTACGTACAAGGTATGAACAGTTGGTCTGTATTCACAGGAGGAAAACTAGTACGTTCAAGGTATGAACAGTTGGTCTCTATTCACAGGAGGAAAACTAGTACGTACAAGGTATGAACAGTTGGTCTGTATTCACAGGAGGGAAAACTAGTACGTACAAGGTATGAACAGTTGGTCTGTATTCACAGGAGGGAAAACTAGTATGTACAAGGTATGAACAGTTGGTCTGTATTCACAGGAGGGAAAAAAACTAGTACGTACAAGGTATGAACAGTTGGTCTGTATTCACAGGAGGGAAAACTAGTACGTACAAGGTATGAATAGTTGGTCTGTGTTCACAGGAGGAAAACTAGTACATACAAGGTATGAATAGTTGGTCTGTATTCACAGGAGGGAAAACTAGTACGTTCAAGGTATAACAGTTGGTCTGTATTCACAGGAGGGAAAAACTAGTACGTACAAGGCATGAATAGTTGGTCTTATTCCTAGGAGGAAAACTAGTACGTACAAGGTATGAACAGTTGGTCTGTATTCACAGGAGGGAAAACTAGTACGTACAAGGTATGAACAGTTGGTCTGTATTCACAGGAGGAAAACTAGTACGTACAAGGTATGAACAGTTGGTCTGTATTCACAGGAGGGAAAACTAGTACGTACAAGGTATGAACAGTTGGTCTGTATTCACAGGAGGGAAACTAGTACGTACAAGGTATGAACAGTTGGTCTGTATTCACAGGAGGGAAAACTAGTACGTACAAGGTATGAATAGTTGGTCTTATTCACAGGAAGGAAAACAAGGTATAACAGTATTCACAGGTAGTGAACAACAGTTGGTCTTATTCACAGGAGGGAAAAACTAGTACGTACAAGGTATGAATAGTTGGTCTTATTCACAGGAGGGAAAACTAGTACGTACAAGGTATGAACAGTTGGTCTGTATTCACAGGAGGGAAAACTAGTACGTTCAAGGTATGAACAGTTGGTCTGTATTCACAGGAGGGAAAACTAGTACGTTCAAGGTATGAATAGTTGGTCTTATTCACAGGAGGGAAAACTAGTACGTACAAGGTATGAACAGTTGGTCTGTATTCACAGGAGGGAAAACTAGTACGTACAAGGTATGAACAGTTGGTCTGTATTCACAGGAGGGAAAACTAGTACGTACAAGGTATGAACAGTTGGTCTTATTCACAGGAGGGAAAACTAGTACGTACAAGGTATGAACAGTTGGTCTGTATTCACAGGAGGAAAACTAGTACGTTCAAGGTATGAACAGTTGGTCTGTATTCACAGGAGGGAAAACTAGTACGTACAAGGTATGAACAGTTGGTCTTATTCACAGGAGGGAAAACTAGTACGTACAAGGTATGAACAGTTGGTCTGTATTCACAGGAGGAAAACTAGTACGTACAAGGTATGAACAGTTGGTCTGTATTCACAGGAGGAAAACTAGTACGTTCAAGGTATGAACAGTTGGTCTGTATTCACAGGAGGAAAACTAGTACGTACAAGGTATGAACAGTTGGTCTGTATTCACAGGAGGAAACAGTTGGTCTAGTACGTACAAGGTATGAACAGTTGGTCTGTATTCACAGGAGGGAAAACTAGTACGTAAAAGGTATGAATAGTTGGTCTATATTCACAGGAGGGAAAACTAGTACGTACAAGGTATGAACAGTTGGTCTGTATTCACAGGAGGGAAAACTAGTACGTACAAGGTATGAATAGTTGGTCTGTATTCACAGGAGGGAAAACTAGTACGTACAAGGTATGAACAGTTGGTCTGTATTCACAGGAGGGAAAACTAGTACGTACAAGGTATGAACAGTTGGTCTGTATTCACAGGAGGGAAACTAGTACGTACAAGGTATGAACAGTTGGTCTTATTCATAGTACGTACAAGGTATGAACAGTTGGTCTGTATTCAAGGAGGAAAACTAGTACGTACAAGGTATGAACAGTTGGTCTGTATTCACAGGAGGGAAAACTAGTACGTACAAGGTATGAATAGTTGGTCTTATTCACAGGAGGGAAAACTAGTACGTACAAGGTATGAACAGTTGGTCTGTATTCACAGGAGGGAAAACTAGTACGTACAAGGTATGAACAGTTGGTCTATATTCACAGGAGGGAAAACTAGTACGTACAAGGTATGAACAGTTGGTCTTATTCACAGGAGGGAAAACTAGTACACGTACAAGGTATGAACAGTTGGTCTGTATTCACAGGAGGGAAAACTAGTACGTACAAGGTATGAACAGTTGGTCTATATTCACAGGAGGAAAACTAGTACGTTCAAGGTATGAACAGTTGGTCTGTATTCACAGGAGGGAAAACTAGTACGTACAAGGTATGAACAGTTGGTCTTATTCACAGGAGGGAAAACTAGTACGTACAAGGTATGAACAGTTGGTCTGTATTCACAGGAGGAAAACTAGTACGTACAAGGTATGAACAGTTGGTCTGTATTCACAGGAGGGAAAACTAGTACGTACAAGGTATGAATAGTTGGTCTTATTCACAGGAGGGAAAACTAGTACGTACAAGGTATGAACAGTTGGTCTGTATTCACAGGAGGGAAAACTAGTACGTACAAGGTATGAATAGTTGGTCTTATTCACAGGAGGGAAAACTAGTACGTACAAGGTATGAACAGTTGGTCTTATTCACAGGAGGGAAAACTAGTACGTACAAGGTATGAACAGTTGGTCTGTATTCACAGGAGGGAAAACTAGTACGTACAAGGTATGAACAGTTGGTCTGTATTCACAGGAGGGAAAACTGGTACGTACAAGGTATGAACAGTTGGTCTGTATTCACAGGAGGGAAAACTAGTACGTACAAGGTATGAACAGTTGGTCTGTATTCACAGGAGGGAAAACTAGTACATACAAGGTATGAACAGTTGGTCTGTATTCACAGGAGGGAAAACTAGTACGTACAAGGTATGAACAGTTGGTCTGTATTCACAGGAGGGAAAACTAGTACGTACAAGGTATGAACAGTTGGTCTGTATTCACAGGAGGGAAAACTAGTACGTACAAGGTATGAACAGTTGGTCTGTATTCACAGGAGGGAAAACTAGTACGTGCAAGGTATGAACAGTTGGTCTGTATTCACAGTATGAAAACTAGTAGTTGGTCTGAATATTCATTCAGAAGGGAAAACTAGTACGTACAAGGTATGAACAGTTGGTCTGTATTCACAGGAGGGAAAACTAGTACGTTCAAGGTATGAATAGTTGGTCTTATTCACAGGAGGGAAAACTAGTACATACAAGGTATGAACAGTTGGTCTGTATTCACAGGAGGGAAAACTAGTACGTTACAAGGTATGAATAGTTGGTCTTATTCACAGGAGGGAAAACTAGTACGTACAAGGTATGAACAGTTGGTCTGTATTCACAGGAGGGAAAACTAGTACGTACAAGGTATGAACAGTTGGTCTTATTCACAGGAGGGAAAACTAGTACGTACAAGGTATGAACAGTTGGTCTGTATTCACAGGAGGGAAAACTAGTACGTACAAGGTATGAACAGTTGGTCTATATTCACAGGAGGGAAAACTAGTACGTACAAGGTATGAACAGTTGGTCTGTATTCACAGGAGGGAAAACTAGTACGTACAAAGGTATGAACAGTTGGTCTATATTCACAGGAGGGAAAACTAGTACGTACAAGGTATGAACAGTTGGTCTGTATTCACAGGAGGGAAAACTAGTACGTACAAGGTATGAACAGTTGGTCTTATTCACAGGAGGGAAAACTAGTACGTACAAGGTATGAATAGTTGGTCTGTATTCACAGGAGGGAAAACTAGTACGTACAAGGTATGAACAGTTGGTCTTATTCACAGGAGGGAAAACTAGTACGTACAAGGTATGAATAGTTGGTCTTATTCACAGGAGGGAAAACTAGTACGTACAAGGTATGAACAGTTGGTCTGTATTCACAGGAGGAAAAACTAGTACGTACAAGGTATGAACAGTTGGTCTGTATTCACAGGAGGGAAAACTAGTACGTACAAGGTATGAACAGTTGGTCTGTATTCACAGGAGGGAAAAAAGTACGTACAAGGTATGAACAGTTGGTCTGTATTCACAGGAGGGAAAACTAGTACGTACAAGGTATGAACAGTTGGTCTGTATTCACAGGAGGGAAAACTTGGTATGAACAGTTGGTCTGTATTCACAGGAGGGAAAACTAGTACGTACAAGGTATGAACAGTTGGTCTGTATTCACAGGAGGGAAAACTAGTACGTGCAAGGTATGAACAGTTGGTCTGTATTCACAGGAGGGAAAACTAGTACGTACAAGGTATGAACAGTTGGTCTGTATTCACAGGAGAGAAAACTAGTAATGGTACAAGGTATGAACAGTTGGTCTGTATTCACAGGAGGGAAACTAGTACGTACAAGGTATGAATAGTTGGTCTTATTCACAGGAGGGAAAACTAGTACGTACAAGGTATGAACAGTTGGTCTGTATTCACAGGAGGGAAAACTAGTACGTACAAGGTATGAACAGTTGGTCTGTATTCACAGGAGGGAAAACTAGTACGTACAAGGTATGAATAGTTGGTCTGTATTCACAGGAGGGAAAACTATACGTACAAGGTATGAACAGTTGCTCTGTATTCATAGAAAGGAAAACAAGTACGTATAAGGTATGAACAGTTGGTCTGTATTCACAGGAGGGAAAACTAGTACGTACAAGGTATGAACAGTTGGTCTATATTCACAGGAGGAAAACTAGTACGTTCAAGGTATGAACTGTTGGTCTGTATTCACAGGAGGGAAACTAGTACGTAAAAGTATGAACAGTTGGTCTTAATCACAGGAGGAAAAACTAGTATGTACAAGGTATAAACAGTTGGTCTGTATTCACAGGAGGGAAACTAGTACGTACAAGGTATGAACAGTTGGTCTATATTCACAGGAGGAAAACTAGTACGTTCAAGGTATGAACAGTTGGTCTGTATTCACAGGAGGGAAAACTAGTACGTACAAGGTATGAACAGTTGGTCTTATTCACAGGAGGGAAAACTAGTACGTACAAGGTATGAACAGTTGGTCTGTATTCACAGGAGGGAAAACTAGTACGTACAAGGTATGAACAGTTGGTCTCTATTCACAGGAGGGAAAACTAGTACGTACAAGGTATGAACAGTTGGTCTGTATTCACAGGAGGGAAAACTAGTACGTACAAGGTATGAATAGTTGGTCTGTATTCACAGGAGGGAAAACTAGTACGTACAAGGTATGAACAGTTGGTCTCTATTCACAGGAGGGAAAACTAGTACGTACAAGGTATGAACAGTTGGTCTGTATTCACAGGAGGGAAAACTAGTACGTACAAGGTATGAACAGTTGGTCTGTATTCGCAGGAGAGAAAACTGGAAACGTACAAGGTATGAATAGTTGGTCTGTATTCAGAGGAGGGAAAACTAGTACGTTCAAGGTATGAATAGTTGGTCTTATTCACAGGAGGGAAAACTAGTACATACAAGGTATGAACAGTTGGTCTGTATTCACAGGAGGGAAAACTAGTACGTGCAAGGTATGAACAGTTGGTCTGTATTCACAGGAGGGAAAACTAGTACGTACAAGGTATGAACAGTTGGTCTGTATTCACAGGAGGGAAACTAGTACGTTCAAGGTATGAATAGTTGGTCTGTATTCACAGGAGGGAAAACTAGTACGTACAAGGTATGAACAGTTGGTCTGTATTCACAGGAGGGAAAACTAGTACGTACAAGGTATGAACAGTTGGTCTGTATTCACAGGAGGGAAACTAGTACGTACAAGGTATGAACAGTTGGTCTGTATTCACAGGAGGGAAACTAGTACGTACAAGGTATGAACAGTTGGTCTGTATTCACAGGAGGGAAAACTAGTACGTACAAGGTATGAACAGTTGGTCTGTATTCACAGGAGGGAAAACTAGTACGACAAGGTATGAACAGTTGGTCTGTATTCACAGGAGGAAAAACTAGTACGTACAAGGTATGAACAGTTGGTCTGTATTCACAGGAGGGAAAACTAGTACGTACAAGGTATGAACAGTTGGTCTGTATTCACAGGAGGGAAACTAGTACGTACAAGGTATGAACAGTTGGTCTGTATTCACAGGAGGAAAACTAGTACGTACAAGGTATGAACAGTTGGTCTGTATTCACAGGAGGGAAAACTAGTACGTACAAGGTATGAACAGTTGGTCTAGTACGTATTCTGTATTCACAGAGGGAAAACTAGTACGTACAAGGTATGAACAGTTGGTCTGTATTCACAGGAGGGAAAACTAGTACGTGCAAGGTATGAACAGTTGGTCTGTATTCACAGGAGGGAAAACTAGTACGTACAAGGTATGAACAGTTGGTCTGTATTCACAGGAGGGAAAACTAGTACGTACAAGGTATGAACAGTTGGTCTGTATTCACAGGAGGGAAACTAGTACGTACAAGGTATGAACTGTTGGTCTTATTCACAGGAGGGAAAACTAGTACATTACAAGGTATGAACAGTTGGTCTGTATTCACAGGAGGGAAAACTAGTACGTTACAAGGTATGAACAGTTGGTCTGTATTCACAGGAGGGAAAACTAGTACGTACAAGGTATGAACAGTTGGTCTATATTCAAGGAGGGAAAACTAGTACGTGCAAGGTATGGTCTGTATTCACAGGAAAGAAACTAGTACGTACAAGGTATGAATAGTTGGTCTGTATTCACAGGAGGGAAAACTAGTACGTACAAGGTATGAACAGTTGGTCTGTATTCACAGGAGGAAAACTAGTACGTACAAGGTATGAACAGTTGGTCTGTATTCACAGGAGAAAAAACTAGTACGTACAAGGTATGAACAGTTGGTCTGTATTCACAGGAGGGAAAACTAGTACGTGCAAGGTATGAACAGTTTGTCTGTATTCACAGGAGGAAAATTAGTACGTTCAAGGTATGAACAGTTGGTCTGTATTCACAGGAGGGGAAACTAGTAGTACAAGGTATGAATAGTTGGTCTTATTCACAGGAAAAACTAGTACGTGGTATGAACAGTTGGTCTGTATTCACAGGAGGGAAAACTAGTACGTACAAGGTATGAACAGTTGGTCTGTATTCACAGGAGGGAAAACTAGTACATACAAGGTATGAATAGTTGGTCTGTATTCACAGGAGGGAAAACTAGTACGTACAAGGTATGAACAGTTGGTCTGTATTCACAGGAGGAAAAACTAGTACGTTCAAGGTATGAACAGTTGGTCTGTATTCACAGGAGGGAAAACTAGTACATACAAGGTAT
This sequence comes from Tachypleus tridentatus, assembly GCF_004210375.1. Lineage (NCBI taxonomy): Eukaryota > Metazoa > Arthropoda > Merostomata > Xiphosura > Limulidae > Tachypleus > Tachypleus tridentatus. The sequence continues at coordinate 6,561,819 of NC_134830.1, read as the reverse complement.
GAACAGTTGGTCTGTATTCACAGGAGGGAAACTAGTACGTACAAGGTATGAACAGTTGGTCTGTATTCACAGGAGGGAAAACTAGTACGTACAAGGTATGAACAGTTGGTCTGTATTCACAGGAGGGAAACTAGTAACAAGGTATGAACAGTTGGTCTGTATTCACAGGAGGGAAAACTAGTACGTACAAGGTATGAACAGTTGGTCTGTATTCACAGGAGGGAAAACTAGTACGTACAAGGTATGAACAGTTGGTCTGTATTCACAGGAGGGAAAACTAGTACGTACAAGGTATGAACAGTTGGTCTGTATTCACAGGAGGGAAAACTAGTACGTACAAGGTATGAACAGTTGGTCTGTATTCACAGGAGGGAAAACTAGTACGTACAAGGTATGAACAGTTGGTCTGTATTCACAGGAGGGAAACTAGTACGTACAAGGTATGAACAGTTGGTCTGTATTCACAGGAGGGAAAACTAGTACGTACAAGGTATGAACAGTTGGTCTGTATTCACAGGAGGGAAAACTAGTACGTTCAAGGTATGAACAGTTGGTCTGTATTCACAGGAGGGAAAACTAGTACGTACAAGGTATGAACAGTTGGTCTGTATTCACAGGAGGGAAAACTAGTACGTACAAGGTATGAACAGTTGGTCTGTATTCACAGGAGGGAAAACTGTACGTACAAGGTATGAAGGTATGAACAGTTGGTATGAATATTCACAGGAATGGAAAACTAGTACGTTCAAGGTATGAACAGTTGGTCTGTATTCACAGGATTCACAGGAAAACTAGTACGTACAAGGTATGAACAGTTGGTCTTATTCACAGGAGGGAAAACTAGTACGTACAAGGTATGAACAGTTGGTCTGTATTCACAGGAGGGAAAACTAGTACGTACAAGGTATGAACAGTTGGTCTATATTCACAGGAGGGAAAACTAGTACGTGCAAGGTATGAACAGTTGGTCTGTATTCACAGGAGGGAAACTAGTACGTACAAGGTATGAACAGTTGGTCTTATTCACAGGAGGGAAAACTAGTACGTACAAGGTATGAACAGTTGGTCTGTATTCACAGGAGGGAAAACTAGTACGTACAAGGTATGAACAGTTGGTCTTATTCACAGGAGGGAAAACTAGTACGTACAAGGTATGAACAGTTGGTCTGTATTCACAGGAGGGAAACTAGTACGTACAAGGTATGAAGAGTTGGTCTGTATTCACAGGAGGGAAAACTAGTACGTTCAAGGTATGAACAGTTGGTTTGTATTCACAGGAGGAAAAACTAGTACGTACAAGGTATGAACAGTTGGTCTGTATTCACAGGAGAACTAAAACGAAAAATAGTACAAATGGCTGACTAGTATGCCACATAGATTTTGTGCTCAATGTAAAGTTTATATTAAAGTTGGTGATAAAGCCCTTCATTGCTCTGGTGAGTGTCAAAAATGGTATCATTTAAGATGTAAGAACTTAACTGAACAGGATTTGGAATATTTAAATGAAATTGGGAAAAGTTATGAATGTGATTTTGTATGAGAAAAAGAAAGTTAAGCCTAAATAGTGAAACTCCATTAAGAAGAACTGTGTCCATTTCGTTAGAGGGGGAGACAGTGAATCTTGTTGAGAATAGTGAGCTTGATTTAAATATAGGGAGGCAGATATGAAGTGGCTTAAGACAAAAGTTACTGAAATTTTGTCAAGACTTGATGACTTTCACTTAATTAAAGTAAAGGTCGAAAGAATTAGTGACTTCCTTTCAATTTTATTCAGAGAAGGTAGAAACTATGAGTGAGGATATCACAACTTTGAGAGCTGAAGTTAAGGAGTGTAAACAGGAAAATAAAACATTAAAGCATGAAAATGAAGAATTGTGGAAGGAGATGGCAAGTTTTCGGAGGAAGATGTGTGAAGCGGAACAATATTCTTATAACTATAATGTTTTGATTGGAGGTATTCCAGAGAAGCCTAATGAGAATTTGCAAGAAGTTGTTGAGAAGATTACAACTACTTTTGGGGTTGACTGTGCTCCTACAGATATTGACACTGTTCATCGTATAGGAAAGAAAACAACTGAAAATAAGAGTCCGAGACAGATTGTTGTTAAGTTTTGTCGTAAGCAAATTAAATTTGATCTGCTTAAACTTAAGAAAACTAAATTTCGCTCTCTTAATACTAATGATATTAAGGTCTGTAATGAATCTTATCCAGTTTATGTTAACGAACATCTCTCCCCATATTATCGTGATATTTTCATGCAAGCGAAACGAAAACAGAAAGATCTTGGCTATAAATTTCTTTGGGTATCGAATGGTAATATTCTTATTAGGAAATCAGAAACTACTCTGCCCATTGTTTTACGTTGCTTGATTGATCTTAATAATTTATAAATACTGCAATGGCTGATGATTTTGATGATATTGTTGGTGTTACACCAACTTTGTCTTCTCTTTCTGATTTACCAAATGTTTTTCTGTTGGTCATTTAAATTTAATACATGTTAATATTCGAAGTCTTACTCAAAATTTTGACCAATTTCTTGTTTTTTTACAATCAAGCGTTGTTAAATTTCATATAATAGCTTTTTCTGAAACTTGGTTTGTTGAGGATGGATTTGTTTCCTTTTCGATTCCAGGTTATTCCTTTTATTCTTCATCTTCTGGTCTAAATAAGGCTAGTGGAGTGGCAGTTTTGTTAAATTTGAGATACTGACTATGATAAAAGAAGTACAGTACATTAAGTCTGATGCTTTAATTTTATTTTGTATGATTCAAAATAAGAAATTTAATCTCTTTGTTGTTTATCAATCTCCTAGATTGCCTGTATTGAAATTTATTGATGAGCTTTCATTAGAATTGAATTTATACAAATATGATATTAATATACTTGTTGGTGATTTTAATATAGATGTTTTGGCATTTGATGTTGTTTGTTATAAGAATGCATATTTTAAGTTTTTGTCTGAGAACAATCTTCGTATTATTATTTCTTCTCCTACACGGATAACCAATGTTACTAATTCTTGTATTGATCATTTTTTAATTAGTGGAAATACTGTTAAAATTGTTATTCTTATATTGTTGAGAGTTTTTTGACCGATCATTTTCCAATTGTTTTATGTATAGACATTTTATCGGATCTAGAACATGTCTCAAATGTTCAAAAGATTAAGTTTAATGAATTGAGTTCTTGTTTGAATTTTTCAGATTGGTCCTGTGTTATGAATTGTTCTGATGTTAATGTTGCTTATGATAATTTTGCTGAAGTGTTAACTGATTGTATTCAAAGTTGTACTACTACTGTTTCTGTGTCACGAAAGTTTAGAAAAATTAAGCCATGGATTACCAGTGAATTGGTTTTGTTAATGATTAAAAGAGATAAGTTAAAAAAGAAAGTACATCAATTTCCTGATGATATTTATCTAAAGATTAGATTTAAGTGTTTAAGGAATTATGTTGTTAGCTTGACTCGTAAGACTAAATGGACTTATTATCATAACCTGTTTAAGAATGCTAAAACTATTAAACAGAATTGGAATATTGTTAACTCTATTATTGATGTTAAAAAAAAAAATAAGAAATTTTGTAATTTTGGTACTACTGATTTATCTGATTTGAATTATTTTTTTTGTTAATGTTGCTAAATCTACTTGCTCCAATCCTAAATTCTGTTCTCAGGGCATGCCTCCTGCTCCTTCTTCTTCTTCTTACCTATATCCTGTTACTGTATCTGAAACTATGAATAATATTTTCTCCTTATCAAATTCAGCTTCTAATGGTGTAGATGGTGTTTCGGTTAAGATTTTGAAAGCTAATGCTAATCTTTTTGCACCAATTTTGACTTTTTTTAATTAATTTATCTTTTACTCAAGGGAAGTTTCCTAATGCTTTAAAGTTATCATTGGTCATTCCTATTTATAAATCTGGTAATATTTCTGATTTTACGAATTATAGACCTATTTCCTTATTAATACATTTCTCTAAACTATTTGAAAAATCTATGAAGATTAGAATTTTATCATTTCTTGATAGACATTCAGTTTTGTCTCCTTCTCAATTTGGCTTTCGGCCTGGGCTTGGAACGGAGGTTGCTATTGCTAAACTTGTGGGAAGTATTACAGAAGCTTTGGATTCTGATCTTCATCCAATTGCTGTTTTTCTTGACTTAGCCAAAGCTTTTGATTCTGTTAATCATAAAATATTGTTAAATAAATTATCTTATTATGGTTTTAGAGGCATTGTTTTTTATTGGTTTTTTCTTACTTTCACAATAGAAAGCAATCGCTTTGTATCCATAATAATTATAGTGATTGGCTTACAATTAATGTTGGAGTACCACAAGGTTCTGTTCTGGGCCCTTTATTATTTCTCATTTATATAAATGATATTCTTTACCAACAGTTTTTTGGAGATATCCAAGCCTATGCCGATGATATTGCTGTTGTTTATAGTAAGCCAAATCTAATTAATGAAGCCATTATTTCTAGTGATCTTAATAAAATTAAAAATTGGCTTTTCTGTAATGGCTTATCCTTAAATATATCTAAATCTTTTCTTCTTCAGTTTAACCTTTATGGTGTCATTCCAGCTTTTCCTTCTATTTTTTATCATTCTAGTGATTGTTATACTTACCCTAATTGTAAGTGTCCCAAATTGACTCAAGTTTCCTCTGTTAAATATTTAGGAATTATTTTAGATCGAAAATTAAATTGGCAATTTCATATTAATTCTTTAGTTAATAAATTAAAATATAGTTCTATGCTAATTTTTCAACTTAGTCATTGTGCTCCTTATCATATTTTGTTAAGTGTATATTATGCTCTCTTTCAATCTTTCTTACAATATTGTATTTCAATTTGGGGTGGCACATATAAGACTTTTTTAATTCCTATTCACAAGTTGCAAAAGTGTTTTCTCTCTTATTTTTACTCATAGGCTTGATACCGATTTCAGTAAATTTAACTCCCTCTTTCATATGATAAACTTTATTTATATTTTTTTAGCTTTATCTACATTGCATGTTTCTTTTAATAGGCCTTTTAAAGTCACTTCATATTTTACACGACTTCAATCTTTTTTTTCTAATTAATGTACCCACACCACGTAAAACAGTTACACTTCATCAATATCTTTATTTGGCACCTGGTATTCATAATTTTATTCCTTATAGTATAAGATCTTCTATTAATCGTGTTAATCAAAAGAAATACTTAAAACAATGGATCTTAAATACTGATGATAATATTCTGGGAACTTTATATTGATTTTGTAAGTTTTGATTTTACTTTATTATGTGTTTAACCATCACAGGACGAGTTAACTCTTTGTTGATGGTTTTATATAGATATTTGATTTTTTGTGTCTAATTTATTGCTTAATAAATTTTTTATCATTATATTATAAGGTATGAACGGATGGTCTGTATCCACATGAGGGAAAACTAGTACTTTCAAGGTATGAATAGTTTGTCTTATTCACAGGAGGAAAAACTAGTACGTTCAAGGTATGAACAGTTGGTCTCTATTCACAGGAGGAAAACTAGTACATAAAAGATATGAACAGTTGGTGTGTATTCACAGGAGGGAAAACTAGTACGAGCAAGGTAAAAATAGTTGGTCTTATTCACAGGAGGGACAAGTAGTACGTACAAGGTATAAACAGATGGTCTGTATGCACAGGAGAGAAAAATAGTACGTGCAAGGTATGAATAGTTGGTCTTATTTACAGGAGGGAAGACTAGTACGTACAAGGTATGAACAGTTGGTCTATATTCACAGGAGGGAAAACTATTACGTGCAAGGTATGAACAGTTGCTCTGTATTCACAGAAGGGAAACTAATACGTGCAAGGTATGAATAGTTGGCCTTATTTACAGGAGGGAAAACTACAACGTACAAGGTATGAACAGATAGTCTGTATTCACAGGAGGGAAACTAGTACGTACAAGATAGGAACTGTTGGTCTATATTCACAGGAGGGAAACTAGTACGTACAAGGTATGAATAGTTGGTCTTATTCACAGGAAGGAAAACTAGTACGTACAAGGTATGAACAGTTGGTCTGTATTCACAGGAGGAAAAACTAGTACGTGCAAGGTATGAACAGTTGGTCTGTATTCACAGTAAAGAAAACTAGTACATACAAGGCATGAATAGTTGGTCTGTATTCACAAGAGGAAAACTAGTACGTACAAGGTATGAACAGTTTGTCTGTATTCACAGGAGGAAAACTAGTACGTTCAAGGTATAAACAGTTGGTCTCTATTCACAGGAGGAAAACTAGTACATACAAGGTATGAATAGTTGGTCTGTGTTCACAGGAGGGAAAACCAGTACGTAGAAGGAATGAACAGTTGGTCTTATTCACAGGAGGGAAAACTAGTATATACAAGGTATGAACAGTTGGTCTGTATTCACAGGAGGGAAACTAGTACGTACAAGATAGGAACTGTTGGTCTATACTCACAGGAGGGAAACTAGTACCTTCAAGGTATGAACTGTTGGTCTGTATTCACAGGAGGGAAAAGTAGTACGTACAAGGTATAAACAGTTGGTCTGTATTCAGAGGAGGGAAAACTAGAACGTGCAAGGTATGAATAGTTGGTCTGTATTGACAGGAAGGAAACTAGTACGTTCAAGGTATGAATAGTTGGTCTTATTCATAGGAGGGAAAACTAGTATGTACAAGGTATGAACAGATGGTCTGTATTCACAGGAGGGAAACTAGTACGTACAAGGTACGAACTGTTGGTCTATATTCACAGGAGGAAACTAGTACCTTCAAGGTATGAACTGTTGGTCTGTATTCACAGGAGGGAACTAAAACGTAAAAGTATGAACAGTTGGTCTTATTCACAGGAGGGAAAACTAGTATGTACAAGGTATGAACAGTTGGTCTGTATTCACAGGAGGGAAACTAGTACGTACAAGGTATGAAGAGTTGGTCTGTATTCACAGGAGGGAAACTAGTACGTTCAAGGTATGAACAGGTGGTTTGTATTCACAGGAGGGAAAACTAGTACGTACAAGGTATGAACAGTTGGTCTGTATTCACAGGAGAGAAAAATTGTACAAATGGCTGACTAGTATGCCACGTAGATTTTGTGCTCAATGTAAAGTTTATATTAAAGTTGGTGATAAAGCCCTTCATTGCTCTGGTGAGTGTCAAAAATGGTATCATTTAAGATGTAAGAACTTAACTGAACAGGATTTGGAATATTTAAATGAAATTGGGAAAAGTTATGAATGTGATTTTTGTATGAGAAAAAGAAAGTTAAGCCTAAATAGTGAAACTCCATTAAGAAGGACTGTGTCCATTTCGTTAGAGGGGGAGACAGTGAATCTTGTTGAGAATAGTGAGCTTGATTTAAATATAGGGGAGGCAGATATGAAGTGGCTTAAGACAAAAGTTACTGAAATTTTGTCAAGACTTGATGACTTTCACTTAATTAAAGTAAAGGTCGAAGAATTAGTGACTTCCTTTCAATTTTATTCAGAGAAGGTAGAAAACTATGAGTGAGGATATCACAACTTTGAGAGCTGAAGTTAAGGAGTGTAAACAGGAAAATAAAACATTAAAGCATGAAAATGAAGAATTGTGGAAGGAGATGGCAAGTTTTCGGAGGAAGATGTGTGAAGCGGAACAATATTCTTATAACTATAATGTTTTGATTGGAGGTATTCCAGAGAAGCCTAATGAGAATTTGCAAGAAGTTGTTGAGAAGATTACAACTACTTTTGGGGTTGACTGTGCTCCTACAGATATTGACACTGTTCATCGTATAGGAAAGAAAACAACTGAAAATAATAGTCCGAGACAGATTGTTGTTAAGTTTTGTCGTAAGCAAATTAAATTTGATCTGCTTAAACTTAAGAAAACTAAATTTCGCTCTCTTAATACTAATGATATTAAGGTCTGTAATGAATCTTATCCAGTTTATGTTAACGAACATCTCTCCCCATATTATCGTGATATTTTCATGCAAGCAAAACGAAAACAGAAAGATCTTGGCTATAAATTTCTTTGGGTATCGAATGGTAATATTCTTATTAGGAAATCAGAAACTACTCTGCCCATTGTTTTACGTTGCTTGATTGATCTTAATAATTTATAAATACTGCAATGGCTGATGATTTTGATGATATTGTTGGTGTTACACCAACTTTGTCTTCTCTTTCTGATTTACCAAATGTTTTTCTGTTGGTCATTTAAATTTAATACATGTTAATATTCGAAGTCTTACTCAAAATTTTGACCAATTTCTTGTTTTTTACAATCAAGCGTTGTTAAATTTCATATAATAGCTTTTTCTGAAACTTGGTTTGTTGAGGATGGATTTGTTTCCTTTTCGATTCCAGGTTATTCCTTTTATTCTTCATCTTCTGGTCTAAATAAGGCTAGTGGAGTGGCAGTTTTGTTAAATTTGAGATACTGACTATGATAAAAGAAGTACAGTACATTAAGTCTGATGCTTTAATTTTATTTTGTATGATTCAAAATAAGAAATTTAATCTCTTTGTTGTTTATCAATCTCCTAGATTGCCTGTATTGAAATTTATTGATGAGCTTTCATTAGAATTGAATTTATACAAATATGATATTAATATACTTGTTGGTGATTTTAATATAGATGTTTTGGCATTTGATGTTGTTTGTTATAAGAATGCATATTTTAAGTTTTTGTCTGAGAACAATCTTCGTATTATTATTTCTTCTCCTACACGGATAACCAATGTTACTAATTCTTGTATTGATCATTTTTTAATTAGTGGAAATACTGTTAAAATTGTTATTCTTATATTGTTGAGAGTTTTTTGACCGATCATTTTCCAATTGTTTTATGTATAGACATTTTATCGGATCTAGAACATGTCTCAAATGTTCAAAAGATTAAGTTTAATGAATTGAGTTCTTGTTTGAATTTTTCAGATTGGTCCTGTGTTATGAATTGTTCTGATGTTAATGTTGCTTATGATAATTTTGCTGAAGTGTTAACTGATTGTATTCAAAGTTGTACTACTACTGTTTCTGTGTCACGAAAGTTTAGAAAAATTAAGCCATGGATTACCAGTGAATTGGTTTTGTTAATGATTAAAGAGATAAGTTAAAAAAGAAAGTACATCAATTTCCTGATGATATTTATCTAAAGATTAGATTTAAGTGTTTAAGGAATTATGTTGTTAGCTTGACCCGTAAGACTAAATGGACTTATTATCATAACCTGTTTAAGAATGCTAAAACTATTAAACAGAATTGGAATATTGTTAACTCTATTATTGATGTTAAAAAAAAATAAGAAATTTTGTAATTTTGGTACTACTGATTTATCTGATTTGAATTATTTTTTTTGTTAATGTTGCTAAATCTACTTGCTCAATCCTAAATTCTGTTCTCAGGGCATGCCTCCTGCTCCTTCTTCTTCTTCTTACCTATATCCTGTTACTGTATCTGAAACTATGAATAATATTTTCTCCTTATCAAATTCAGCTTCTAATGGTGTAGATGGTGTTTCGGTTAAGATTTTGAAAGCTAATGCTAATCTTTTGCACCAATTTTGACTTTTTTAATTAATTTATCTTTTACTCAAGGGAAGTTTCCTAATGCTTTAAAGTTATCATTGGTCATTCCTATTTATAAATCTGGTAATATTTCTGATTTTACGAATTATAGACCTATTTCCTTATTAATACATTTCTCTAAACTATTTGAAAAATCTATGAAGATTAGAATTTTATCATTTCTTGATAGACATTCAGTTTTGTCTCCTTCTCAATTTGGCTTTCGGCCTGGGCTTGGAACGGAGGTTGCTATTGCTAAACTTGTGGGAAGTATTACAGAAGCTTTGGATTCTGATCTTCATCCAATTGCTGTTTTTCTTGACTTAGCCAAAGCTTTTGATTCTGTTAATCATAAAATATTGTTAAATAAATTATCTTATTATGGTTTTAGAGGCATTGTTTTTTTGGTTTTCTTACTTTCACAATAGAAAGCAATCGGTTTGTATCCATAATAATTATAGTGATTGGCTTACAATTAATGTTGGAGTACCACAAGGTTCTGTTCTGGGCCCTTTATTATTTCTCATTTATATAAATGATATTCTTTACCAACAGTTTTTTGGAGATATCCAAGCCTATGCCGATGATATTGCTGTTGTTTATAGTAAGCCAAATCTAATTAATGAAGCCATTATTTCTAGTGATCTTAATAAAATTAAAATTGGCTTTTCTGTAATGGCTTATCCTTAAATATATCTAAATCTTTTCTTCTTCAGTTTAACCTTTATGGTGTCATTCCAGCTTTTCCTTCTATTTTTTATCATTCTAGTGATTGTTATACTTACCCTAATTGTAAGTGTCCCAAATTGACTCAAGTTTCCTCTGTTAAATATTTAGGAATTATTTTAGATCGAAAATTAAATTGGCAATTTCATATTAATTCTTTAGTTAATAAATTAAAATATAGTTCTATGCTAATTTTTGAACTTAGTCATTGTGCTCCTTATCATATTTTGTTAAGTGTATATTATGCTCTCTTTCAATCTTTCTTACAATATTGTATTTCAATTTGGGGTGGCACATATAAGACTTTTAATTCCTATTCACAAGTTGCAAAAAAAGTGTTTTCTCTCTTATTTTTACTCATAGGCTTGATACCGATTTCAGTAAATTTAACTCCCTCTTTCATATGATAAACTTTATTTATATTTTTTAGCTTTATCTACATTGCATGTTTCTTTTAATAGGCCTTTTAAAGTCACTTCATATTTTACACGACTTCAATCTTTTTTTCCAATTAATGTACCCACACCACGTAAAACAGTTACACTTCATCAATATCTTTATTTGGCACCTGGTATTCATAATTTTATTCCTTATAGTATAAGATCTTCTATTAATCGTGTTAATCAAAAGAAATACTTAAAACAATGGATCTTAAATACTGATGATAATATTCTGGGAACTTTATATTGATTTTGTAAGTTTTGATTTTACTTTATTATGTGTTTAACCATCACAGGACGAGTTAACTCTTTGTTGATGGTTTTATATTGATATTTGATTTTTTGTGTCTAATTTATTGCTTAATAAATTTATTATTATTATATTATAAGGTATGAACGGATGGTCTGTATCCACATGAGGGAAAACTAGTACTTTCAAGGTATGAATAGTTTGTCTTATTCACAGGAGGGAAAACTAGTACGTTCAAGGTATGAACAGTTGGTCTCATTAGGAAAACTAGTACATAAAAGATATGAACAGTTGGTGTGTATTCACAGGAGGGAAAACTAGTACGAGCAAGGTAAGAATAGTTGGTCTTATTCACAGGAGGGAAAAGTAGTACGTACAAGGTATGAACAGTTGGTCTGTATTCACAGGAGGGAAAACTAGTACGTAAAGGTATGAACAGTTGGTGTATATTCACAGGAGGGAAAACTAGTACGTACAAGGTATGAATAGTTGGTCTTATTCACAGGAGGGAAAACTAGTACGTACAAGGTATGAACAGTTGGTCTATATTCACAGGAGGAAACTAGTACGTTCAAGGTATGAACAGTTGGTCTGTATTCACAGGAGGGAAACTAGTACGTAAAAGTATGAACAGTTGGTCTTATTCACAGGAGGGAAAACTAGTACGTACAAGGTATGAACAGTTGGTCTGTATTCACAGGAGGGAAACTAGTACGTACAAGGTATGAACAGTTGGTCTGTATTCACAGGAGGGAAACTAGTACGTTCAAGGTATGAACAGTTGGTCTGTATTCACAGGAGGAAAACTAGTACGTACAAGGTATGAACAGTTGGTCTGTATTCACAGGAGGGAAACTAGTACGTACAAGGTATGAACAGTTGGTCTGTATTCACAGGAGGGAAACTAGTACGTACAAGGTATGAACAGATGGTCTGTATTCACAGGAGGGAAAACTAGTACTTTCAAGGTATGAATAGTTTGTCTTATTCACAGGAGGGAAAACTAGTACATAAAAGATATGAACAGTTGGTCTGTATTCACAGGAGGAAAACTAGTACGTACAAGGTATGAACAGTTGGTCTCTATTCACAGGAGGAAAACTAGTACATACAAGGTATGAATAGTTGGTCTGTGTTCACAGGAGGGAAAACCAGTACGTAGAAGGTATGACCAGTTGGTCTTATTCACAGGAGGGAAAACTAGTACATACAAGGTATGAACAGTTGGTCTGTATTCACAGGAGGGAAAAATAGTACGTGCAAGGTATGAATAGTTGGTCTTATTTACAGGAGGGAAAACTAGTACGTACAAGGTATGAACAGTTGGTCTATATTCACAGGAGGGAAAACTATTACGTGCAAGGTATGAACAGTTGCTCTGTATTCACAGAAGGGAAAACTAGTACGTGCAAGGTATGAATAGTTGGCCTTATTTACAGGAGGGAAAACTAGTACGTACAAGGTATGAACAGTTGGTCTGTATTCACAGGAGGGAAACTAGTACGTACAAGGTATGAACAGTTGGTCTATATTCACAGGAGGAAACTAGTACCTTCAAGGTATGAACTGTTGGTCTGTATTCACAGGAGGGAAAACTAGTACGTACAAGGTATGAACAGTTGGTCTGTATTCACAGGAGGGAAAACTAGTACGTACAAGGTATGAACTGTTGGTCTGTATTCACAGGAGGGAAACTAGTACGTTCAAGGTATGAATAGTTGGTCTGTATTCACAGGAGGAAAAACTAGTACGTACAAGGTATGAACAGTTGGTCTGTATTCACAGGAGGGAAAACTAGTACGTTCAAGGTATGAACAGTTGGTCTGTATTCACAGGAGGAAAACTAGTACATACAAGGTATGAATAGTTGGTCTGTATTCACAGGAGGGAAAACTAGTACGTACAAGGTATGAACAGTTGGTCTGTATTCACAGGAGGAAAACTAGTACGTACAAGGTATGAACAGTTGGTCTGTATTCACAGGAGGAAAACTAGTACGTACAAGGTATGAACAGTTGGTCTGTATTCACAGGAGGGAAAACTAGTACGTACAAGGTATGAACAGTTGGTCTGTATTCACAGGAGGGAAAAATAGTACGTACAAGGTATGAACAGTTGGTCTGTATTCACAGGAGGAAAACTAGTACGTACAAGGTATGAACAGTTGGTCTGTATTCACAGGAGGGAAAACTAGTACGTTATGAAGGTATGAACAGTTGGTCTAGTATTCAAGGGAAAACTAGAACGTACAAGGTATGAACAGTTGGTCTGTATTCACAGGAGGGAAAACTAGTACGTACAAGGTATGAACAGTTGGTCTGTATTCACAGGAGGGAAAACTAGTACGTACAAGGTATGAACAGTTGGTCTGTATTCACAGGAGGGAAAACTAGTACGTACAAGGTATGAACAGTTGGTCTGTATTCACAGGAGGGAAAACTAGTACGTACAAGGTATGAACAGTTGGTCTGTATTCACAGGAGGGAAAACTAGTACGTACAAGGTATGAACAGTTGGTCTGTATTCACAGGAGGGAAAAAAGTACGTACAAGGTATGAACAGTTGGTCTGTATTCACAGGAGGGAAAACTATTACGTACAAGGTATGAACAGTTGGTCTGTATTCACAGGAGGGAAAACTAGTACGTACAAGGTATGAACAGTTGGTCTGTATTCACAGGAGGGAAAACTAGTACGTACAAGGTATGAACAGTTGGTCTGTATTCACAGGAGGAAAACTAGTACGTTCAAGGTATGAACAGTTGGTCTGTATTCACAGGGGAGGGAAACAGTTGGTCTAGTACGTACAAGGTATGAACAGTTGGTCTGTATTCACAGGAGGGAAAACTAGTACGTACAAGGTATGAACAGTTGGTCTGTATTCACAGGAGGGAAAACTAGTACGTACAAGGTATGAACAGTTGGTCTGTATTCACAGGAGGGAAAACTAGTACGTACAAGGTATGAATAGTTGGTCTGTATTCACAGGAGGGAAAACTAGTTCGTACAAGGTATGAACAGTTGGTCTGTATTCACAAAAGGGAAACTAGTACGTACAAGGTATGAAGGTATGAAAACTAGTTGGTATGAACTTGGTCTGTATTCACAGGAGGGAAAACTAGTACGTACAAGGTATGAACAGTTGGTCTGTATTCACAGGAGGAAAACTAGTACGTAAAAGTATGAACAGTTGGTCTGTATTCACAGGAGGAAAAACTAGTACGTTCAAGGTATGAACAGTTGGTCTGTATTCACAGGAGGGAAAACTAGTACGTACAAGGTATGAACAGTTGGTCTGTATTCACAGGAGGGAAAACTAGTACGTACAAGGTATGAACAGTTGGTCTGTATTCACAGGAGGAAAACTAGTACGTACAAGGTATGAACAGTTGGTCTGTATTCACAGGAGGGAAAACTAGTACGTACAAGGTATGAACAGTTGGTCTGTATTCACAGGAGGGAAAACTAGTACGTACAAGGTATGAACAGTTGGTCTGTATTCACAGGAGGGAAAACTAGTACGTACAAGGTATGAACAGTTGGTCTGTATTCACAGGAGGGAAAACTACGTAAGGTATGAACAGTTGTCTTATTCACAGGAGGGAAAACTAGTACGTAAAGGTATGAACAGTTGGTCTGTATTCACAGGAGGAGAAAACTAGTACGTACAAGGTATGAACAGTTGGTCTGTATTCACAGGAGGGAAAACTAGTACGTACAAGGTATGAACAGTTGGTCTGTATTCACAGGAGGGAAAACTAGTACGTACAAGGTATGAACAGTTGGTCTGTATTCACAGGAGGGAAAACTAGTACGTACAAGGTATGAACAGTTGGTCTGTATTCACAGGAGGGAAAACTAGTACGTACAAGGTATGAACAGTTGGTCTGTATTCACAGGAGGGAAAACTAGTACGTACAAGGTATGAACAGTTGGTCTGTATTCACAGGAGGAAAAAACTAGTACGTACAAGGTATGAACAGTTGGTCTGTATTCACAGGAGGGAAAACTAGTACGTACAAGGTATGAACAGTTGGTCTGTATTCACAGGAGGAAAACTAGTACGTACAAGGTATGAACAGTTGGTCTGTATTCACAGGAGGGAAAACTAGTACGTACAAGGTATGAACAGTTGGTCTGTATTCACAGGAGGGAAAACTAGTACGTACAAGGTATGAACAGTTGGTCTTATTCACAGGAGGGAAACTACTATGAACGTTGGTCTGTATTCACAGGAGGGAAAACTAGAACAAGGTATGGTCTGTATTCACAGGAGGGAAAACTAGTACGTACAAGGTATGAACAGTTGGTCTGTATTCACAGGAGGGAAAACTAGTACGTACAAGGTATGAACAGTTGGTCTGTATTCACAGGAGGGAAAACTAGTACGTACAAGGTATGAACAGTTGGTCTGTATTCACAGGAGGGAAAACTAGTACGTACAAGGTATGAACAGTTGGTCTGTATTCACAGGAGGGAAAACTAGTACGTTCAAGGTATGAACAGTTGGTCTGTATTCACAGGAGGAAAACTAGTACGTACAAGGTATGAACAGTTGGTCTATATTCACAGGAGGGAAAACTATTCACAGGAGGGAAAACTAGTACGTACAAGGTATGAACAGTTGGTCTGTATTCACAGGAGGGAAAACTAGTACGTACAAGGTATGAACAGTTGGTCTGTATTCACAGGAGGGAAAACTAGTACGTACAAGGTATGAACAGTTGGTCTTATTCACAGGAGGGAAAACTAGTACGTACAAGGTATGAACAGTTGGTCTTATTCACAGGAGGGAAAACTATTCACAGGAGGGAAAACTAGTACGTACAAGGTATGAACAGTTGGTCTGTATTCACAGGAGGGAAAACTAGTACGTACAAGGTATGAACAGTTGGTCTGTATTCACAGGAGGAAAACTAGTACGTACAAGGTATGAACAGTTGGTCTGTATTCACAGGAGGGAAAACTAGTACGTACAAGGTATGAACAGTTGGTCTGTATTCACAGGAGGAAAAACTAGTACGTACAAGGTATGAATAGTTGGTCTTATTCACAGGAGGGAAAACTAGTACGTACAAGGTATGAACAGTTGGTCTTATTCACAGGAGGGAAAACTAGTACGTACAAGGTATGAACAGTTGGTCTGTATTCACAGGAGGGAAAACTAGTACGTTCAAGGTATGAACAGTTGGTCTGTATTCACAGGAGGGAAAACTAGTACGTACAAGGTATGAACAGTTGGTCTGTATTCACAGGAGGGAAAACTAGTACGTACAAGGTATGAACAGTTGGTCTGTATTCACAGGAGGGAAACTAGTACGTACAAGGTATGAACAGTTGGTCTTATTCACAGGAGGGAAAACTAGTACGTACAAGGTATGAACAGTTGGTCTGTATTCACAGGAGGGAAAACTAGTACGTACAAGGTATGAACAGTTGGTCTGTATTCACAGGAGGGAAAACTAGTACGTACAAGGTATGAACAGTTGGTCTGTATTCACAGGAGGGAAAACTAGTACGTACAAGGTATGAACAGTTGGTCTGTATTCACAGGAGGGAAAACTAGTACGTACAAGGTATGAACAGTTGGTCTGTATTCACAGGAGGGAAAACTAGTACGTACAAGGTATGAACAGTTGGTCTGAACATTCACAGGAGGGAAAACTAGTACGTAAAACTTCACAGGAGGGAAAACTAGTACGTACAAGGTATGAACAGTTGGTCTGTATTCACAGGAGGGAAAACTAGTACGTACAAGGTATGAACAGTTGGTCTGTATTCACAGGAGGGAAAACTAGTACGTACAAGGTATGAATAGTTGGTCTTATTCACAGGAGGGAAAACTAGTACGTACAAGGTATGAACAGTTGGTCTGTATTCACAGGAGGGAAACTAGTACGTACAAGGTATGAACAGTTGGTCTGTATTCACAGGAGGGAAAACTAGTACGTACAAGGTATGAACAGTTGGTCTGTATTCACAGGAGGGAAACTAGTACGTACAAGGTATGAACAGTTGGTCTGTATTCACAGGAGGGAAAACTAGTACGTACAAGGTATGAACAGTTGGTCTGTATTCACAGGAGGGAAAACTAGTACGTACAAGGTATGAACAGTTGGTCTGTATTCACAGGAGGGAAAACTAGTACGTACAAGGTATGAACAGTTGGTCTGTATTCACAGGAGGGAAAACTAGTACGTACAAGGTATGAACAGTTGGTCTGTATTCACAGGAGGGAAACTAGTACGTACAAGGTATGAACAGTTGGTCTGTATTCACAGGAGGGAAAACTAGTACGTACAAGGTATGAACAGTTGGTCTGTATTCACAGGAGGGAAAACTAGTACGTACAAGGTATGAACAGTTGGTCTGTATTCACAGGAGGGAAAACTAGTACGTACAAGGTATGAACAGTTGGTCTGTATTCACAGGAGGGAAAACTAGTACGTACAAGGTATGAACAGTTGGTCTGTATTCACAGGAGGGAAAACTAGTACGTACAAGGTATGAACAGTTGGTCTGTATTCACAGGAGGGAAAACTAGTACGTACAAGGTATGAACAGTTGGTCTTATTCACAGGAGGGAAAACTAGTACGTACAAGGTATGAACAGTTGGTCTGTATTCACAGGAGGGAAAACTACTAGTACAGTACAAGGTATGAACAGTTGGTCTGTATTCACAGGAGGGAAAACTAGTACGTACAAGGTATGAACAGTTGGTCTATATTCACAGGAGGAAAACTAGTACGTACAAGGTATGAACAGTTGGTCTGTATTCACAGGAGGGAAAACTAGTACGTACAAGGTATGAACAGTTGGTCTGTATACACAGGAGGAAAACTAGTACGTACAAGGTATGAACAGTTGGTCTGTATTCACAGGAGGGAAAACTAGTACGTACAAGGTATGAACAGTTGGTCTGTATTCACAGGAGGGAAAACTAGTACGTACAAGGTATGAACAGTTGGTCTTATTCACAGGAGGGAAAACTAGTACGTACAAGGTATGAACAGTTGGTCTGTATTCACAGGAGGGAAAACTAGTACGTACAAGGTATGAACAGTTGGTCTGTATTCACAGGAGGGAAAACTAGTACGTACAAGGTATGAACAGTTGGTCTGTATTCAAGGTATGAACAGGAAAACTAGTACACAGGAGGAAAGGTATGAACAGTTGGTCTGTATTCACAGGAGGGAAAACTAGTACGTACAAGGTATGAACAGTTGGTCTGTATTCACAGGAGGGAAAACTAGTACGTACAAGGTATGAACAGTTGGTCTGTATTCACAGGAGGGAAAACTAGTACGTACAAGGTATGAACAGTTGGTCTGTATTCACAGGAGGGAAAACTAGTACGTACAAGGTATGAACAGTTGGTCTGTATTCACAGGAGGAAAACTAGTACGTACAAGGTATGAACAGTTGGTCTGTATTCACAGGAGGGAAAACTAGTACGTACAAGGTATGAACAGTTGGTCTTATTCACAGGAGGGAAAACTAGTACGTACAAGGTATGAACAGTTGGTCTGTATTCACAGGAGGGAAACTAGTACGTACAAGGTATGAACAGTTGGTCTGTATTCACAGGAGGGAAAACTAGTACGTACAAGGTATGAACAGTTGGTCTGTATTCACAGGAGGGAAAACTAGTACGTGCAAGGTATGAATAGTTGGTCTTATTCACAGGAGGGAAAACTAGTACTAGTATGTACAAGGTATGAACAGTTGGTCTGTATTCACAGGAGGGAAAACTAGTACGTACAAGGTATGAACAGTTGGTCTGTATTCACAGGAGGGAAAACTAGTACGTACAAGGTATGAACAGTTGGTCTGTATTCACAGGAGGGAAAACTAGTACGTACAAGGTATGAACAGTTGGTCTGTATTCACAGGAGGGAAAACTAGTACGTACAAGGTATGAACAGTTGGTCTGTATTCACAGGAGGAAAACTAGTACGTACAAGGTATGAACAGTTGGTCTGTATTCACAGGAGGGAAAACTAGTACGTACAAGGTATGAACAGTTGGTCTGTATTCACAGGAGGGAAAACTAGTACGTATGAAGGTATGAACAGTTGGTCTGTATTCACAGGAGGGAAAACTAGTACGTACAAGGTATGAACAGTTGGTCTGTATTCACAGGAGGGAAAACTAGTACGTACAAGGTATGAACAGTTGGTCTGTATTCACAGGAGGAAAACTAGTACGTACAAGGTATGAACAGTTGGTCTGTATTCACAGGAGGGAAAACTAGTACGTACAAGGTATGAACAGTTGGTCTGTATTCACAGGAGGGAAAACTAGTACGTACAAGGTATGAACAGTTGGTCTGTATTCACAGGAGGGAAAACTAGTACGTACAAGGTATGAACAGTTGGTCTGTATTCACAGGAGGGAAAACTAGTACGTACAAGGTATGAACAGTTGGTCTGTATTCACAGGAGGGAAAACTAGTACGTACAAGGTATGAACAGTTGGTCTGTATTCACAGGAGGAAAACTAGTACGTACAAGGTATGAACAGTTGGTCTGTATTCACAGGAGGGAAAACTAGTACGTACAAGGTATGAACAGTTGGTCTGTATTCACAGGAGGGAAAACTAGTACGTACAAGGTATGAACAGTTGGTCTGTATTCACAGGAGGGAAAACTAGTACGTGCAAGGTATGAACAGTTGGTCTGTATTCACAGGAGGGAAAACTAGTACGTACAAGGTATGAACAGTTGGTCTTATTCACAGGAGGGAAAACTAGTACGTACAAGGTATGAACAGTTGGTCTTATTCACAGGAGGGAAAACTAGTACGTACAAGGTATGAACAGTTGGTCTGTATTCACAGGAGGAAAACTAGTACGTACAAGGTATGAACAGTTGGTCTGTATTCACAGGAGGGAAAACTAGTACGTACAAGGTATGAACAGTTGGTCTGTATTCACAGGAGGGAAAACTAGTACGTACAAGGTATGAACAGTTGGTCTGTATTCACAGGAGGGAAAACTAGTACGTACAAGGTATGAACAGTTGGTCTGTATTCACAGGAGGGAAAACTAGTACGTACAAGGTATGAACAGTTGGTCTGTATTCACAGGAGGGAAAACTAGTACGTACAAGGTATGAACAGTTGGTCTGTATTCACAGGAGGGAAAACTAGTACGTACAAGGTATGAACAGTTGGTCTGTATTCACAGGAGGAAAACTAGTACGTACAAGGTATGAACAGTTGGTCTGTATTCACAGGAGGGAAAACTAGTACGTACAAGGTATGAACAGTTTGTCTGTATTCACAGGAGGAAAACTAGTACGTACAAGGTATGAACAGTTGGTCTGTATTCACAGGAGGAAAACTAGTACGTACAAGGTATGAACAGTTGGTCTAGTATTCACATGAACAGGGTCTGTATTCACACTAGTCAGTAATGTACAAGGTATGAACAGTTGGTCTGTATTCACAGGAGGGAAAACTAGTACGTACAAGGTATGAACAGTTGGTCTGTATTCACAGGAGGGAAAACTAGTACGTACAAGGTATGAAAACTAGTAGTACGTACAAGGTATGAACAGTTGGTCTGTATTCACAGGAGGGAAAACTAGTACGTACAAGGTATGAACAGTTGGTCTGTATTCACAGGAGGGAAAACTAGTACGTACAAGGTATGAACAGTTGGTCTGTATTCACAGGAGGGAAAACTAGTACGTACAAGGTATGAACAGTTGGTCTTATTCACAGGAGGAAAACTAGTACGTACAAGGTATGAACAGTTGGTCTGTATTCACAGGAGGGAAAACTAGTACGTACAAGGTATGAACAGTTGGTCTGTATTCACAGGAGGGAAAACAAGGTAACAGTTGGTCTGTATTCAAGGTATGAACAGTTGGTCTGTATTCACAGGAGGGAAAACTAGTACGTACAAGGTATGAACAGTTGGTCTGTATTCACAGGAGGGAAAACTAGTACGTACAAGGTATGAACAGTTGGTCTGTATTCACAGGAGGGAAAACTAGTACGTACAAGGTATGAACAGTTGGTCTGTATTCACAGGAGGGAAAACTAGTACGTACAAGGTATGAACAGTTGGTCTGTATTCACAGGAGGAGAAAACTAGTACGTTACAAGGTATGAACAGTTGGTCTGTATTCACAGGAGGGAAAAGTAGTACGTACAAGGTATAAACAGTTGGTCTTATTCCTAGGAGGGAAAACTAGTAGGTACAAAATATGAACAGATGGTCTCTATTCACAGGAGGAAAAACTAGTACGTACAAGGTATGAAAAGTTGGTCTCTATTCACAGGAGGGAAAACTAGTACGTACAAGGTATGAACAGTTGGTCTGTATTCACAGGAGGGAAAACTAGTACGTACAAGGTATGAACAGTTGGTCTGTATTCACAGGAGGGAAAACTAGTACGTACAAGGTATGAACAGTTGGTCTTATTCACAGGAGGGAAAACTAGTACGTACAAGGTATGAACAGTTGGTCTGTATTCACAGGAGGGAAAACTAGTACGTACAAGGTATGAACAGTTGGTCTGTATTCACAGGAGGGAAAACTAGTACGTACAAGGTATGAACAGTTGGTCTGTATTCACAGGAGGGAAACTAGTACGTACAAGGTATGAACAGTTGGTCTGTATTCACAGGAGGGAAAACTAGTACGTACAAGGTATGAACAGTTGGTCTGTATTCACAGGAGGGAAAACTAGTACGTACAAGGTATGAACAGTTGGTCTGTATTCACAGGAGGGAAAACTAGTACGTACAAGGTATGAACAGTTGGTCTGTATTCACAGGAGGGAAAACTAGTACGTACAAGGTATGAACAGTTGGTCTGTATTCACAGGAGGGAAAACTAGTACGTACAAGGTATGAACAGTTGGTCTGTATTCACAGGAGGGAAAACTAGTACGTACAAGGTATGAACAGTTGGTCTGTATTCACAGGAGGGAAAACTAGTACGTACAAGGTATGAACAGTTGGTCTGTATTCACAGGAGGGAAAACTAGTACGTACAAGGTATGAACAGTTGGTCTGTATTCACAGGAGGGAAAACTAGTACGTACAAGGTATGAACAGTTGGTCTGTATTCACAGGAGGGAAAACTAGTACGTACAAGGTATGAATAGTTGGTCTGTATTCACAGGAGGGAAAACTAGTACGTTCAAGGTATGAACAGTTGGTCTGTATTCACAGGAGGGAAAACTAGTACGTACAAGATATGAACATTTTGTCTGTATTCACAGGAGGAAAATTAGTACGTTCAAGGTATGAACAGTTGGTCTGTATTCACAGGAGGGAAAACTAGTACGTACAAGGTATGAACAGTTGGTCTGTATTCACAGGAGGGAAAACTAGTACGTACAAGGTATGAACAGTTGGTCTGTATTCACAGGAGGGAAAACTAGTACGTACAAGGTATGAACAGTTGGTCTGTATTCACAGGAGGGAAAACTAGTACGTACAAGGTATGAACAGTTGGTCTTATTCACAGGAGGGAAAACTAGTACGTACAAGGTATGAACAGTTGGTCTGTATTCACAGGAGGGAAAACTAGTACGTACAAGGTATGAACAGTTGGTCTGTATTCACAGGAGGGAAAACTAGTACGTACAAGGTATGAACAGTTGGTCTGTATTCACAGGAGGAAAACTAGTACGTACAAGGTATGAACAGTTGGTCTGTATTCACAGGAGGGAAAACTAGTACGTACAAGGTATGAACAGTTGGTCTGTATTCACAGGAGGGAAAACTAGTACATACAAGGTATGAACAGTTGGTCTGTATTCACAGGAGGGAAAACTAGTACGTACAAGGTATGAACAGTTGGTCTGTATTCACAGGAGGGAAAACTAGTACGTACAAGGTATGAACAGTTGGTCTTATTCACAGGAGGGAAAACTAGTACGTACAAGGTATGAACAGTTGGTCTGTATTCACAGGAGGGAAAACTAGTACGTTCAAGGTATGAACAGTTGGTCTGTATTCACAGGAGGGAAAACTAGTACGTACAAGGTATGAACAGTTGGTCTGTATTCACAGGAGGGAAAACTAGTACGTACAAGGTATGAACAGTTGGTCTGTATTCACAGGAGGAAAACTAGTACGTACAAGGTATGAACAGTTGGTCTGTATTCACAGGAGGGAAAACTAGTACGTACAAGGTATGAACAGTTGGTCTGTATTCACAGGAGGGAAAACTAGTACGTGCAAGGTATGAACAGTTGGTCTGTATTCACAGGAGGGAAAACTAGTACGTACAAGGTATGAACAGTTGGTCTGTATTCACAGGAGGGAAAACTAGTACGTACAAGGTATGAACAGTTGGTCTGTATTCACAGGAGGGAAAACTAGTACGTACAAGGTATGAATAGTTGGTCTTATTCACAGGAGGGAAAACTAGTACGTACAAGGTATGAACAGTTGGTCTGTATTCACAGGAGGGAAAACTAGTACGTACAAGGTATGAACAGTTGGTCTGTATTCACAGGAGGGAAAACTAGTACGTACAAGGTATGAACAGTTGGTCTGTATTCACAGGAGGGAAACTAGTACGTACAAGGTATGAACAGTTGGTCTGTATTCACAGGAGGGAAAACTAGTACGTACAAGGTATGAACAGTTGGTCTTATTCACAGGAGGGAAAACTAGTACGCAAGGTATGAACAGTTGGTCTGTATTCACAGGAGGGGAAACTAGTACGTACAAGGTATGAACAGTTGGTCTGTATTCACAGGAGGGAAAACTAGTACGTACAAGGTATGAACAGTTGGTCTGTATTCACAGGAGGGAAAACTAGTACGGTTTCACAGGAGGAAAACAAGGTATGAACAGTTGGTCTGTATTCACAGGAGGGAAAACTAGTACGTACAAGGTATGAACAGTTGGTCTGTATTCACAGGAGGGAAAACTAGTACGTACAAGGTATGAACAGTTGGTCTGTATTCACAGGAGGGAAAACTAGTACATACAAGGTATGAACAGTTGGTCTGTATTCACAGGAGGGAAAAAACTAGTACGTACAAGGTATGAACAGTTGGTCTGTATTCACAGGAGGGAAAACTAGTACGTGCAAGGTATGAATAGTTGGTCTTATTCACAGGAGGGAAAACTAGTACGTACAAGGTATGAACAGTTGGTCTGTATTCACAGGAGGGAAAACTAGTACGTACAAGGTATGAACAGTTGGTCTGTATTCACAGGAGGGAAAACTAGTACGTACAAGGTATGAATAGTTGGTCTGTATTCACAGGAGGGAAAACTAGTAATTACAAGGTATGAACAGTTGGTCTGTATTCACAGGAGGGAAAACTAGTACGTACAAGGTATGAACAGTTGGTCTGTATTCACAGGAGGGAAAACTAGTACGTGCAAGGTATGAACAGTTTGTCTGTATTCACAGGAGGAAAACTAGTACGTGTACAAGGTATGAACAGTTGGTCTGTATTCACAGGAGGGAAAACTAGTACGTACAAGGTATGAACAGTTGGTCTGTATTCATAGGAGGGAAAACTAGTACGTACAAGGTATGAACAGTTGGTCTTATTCACAGGAGGGAAAACTAGTACGTACAAGGTATGAACAGTTGGTCTTATTCACAGGAGGGAAAACTAGTACGTACAAGGTATGAACAGTTGGTCTGTATTCACAGGAGGAAAACTAGTACGTACAAGGTATGAACAGTTGGTCTGTATTCACAGGAGGGAAAACTAGTACGTACAAGGTATGAACAGTTGGTCTGTATTCACAGGAGGGAAAACTAGTACGTACAAGGTATGAACAGTTGGTCTTATTCACAGGAGGGAAAACTAGTACGTACAAGGTATGAACAGTTGGTCTGTATTCACAGGAGGGAAAACTAGTACGTACAAGGTATGAACAGTTGGTCTGTATTCACAGGAGGGAAAACTAGTACGTACAAGGTATGAATAGTTGGTCTTATTCACAGGAGGGAAAACTAGTACGTACAAGGTATGAATAGTTGGTCTGTATTCACAGGAGGGAAAACTAGTACGTACAAGGTATGAATAGTTGGTCTGTATTCACAGGAGGGAAAACTAGTACGTACAAGGTATGAACAGTTGGTCTGTATTCACAGGAGGGAAAACTAGTACATACAAGGTATGAACAGTTGGTCTGTATTCACAGGAGGGAAAACTAGTACGTACAAGGTATGAATAGTTGGTCTTATTCACAGGAGGGAAAACTAGTACGTACAAGGTATGAACAGTTGGTCTGTATTCACAGGAGGGAAAAAACTAGTACGTACAAGGTATGAATAGTTGGTCTTATTCACAGGAGGGAAAACTAGTACGTACAAGGTATGAACAGTTGGTCTGTATTCACAGGAGGGAAAACTAGTACGTACAAGGTATGAACAGTTGGTCTTATTCACAGGAGGAAAAACTAGTACGTACAAGGTATGAACAGTTGGTCTGTATTCACAGGAGGGAAAACTAGTACGTACAAGGTATGAACAGTTGGTCTGTATTCACAGGAGGGAAACTAGTACGTACAAGGTATGAACAGTTGGTCTGTATTCACAGGAGGGAAAACTAGTACGTACAAGGTATGAACAGTTGGTCTGTATTCACAGGAGGGAAAACTAGTACGTACAAGGTATGAACAGTTGGTCTGTATTCACAGGAGGGAAAACTAGTACATACAAGGTATGAACAGTTGGTCTGTATTCACAGGAGGGAAAACTAGTACGTACAAGGTATGAACAGTTGGTCTGTATTCACAGGAGGGAAAACTAGTACGTACAAGGTATGAACAGTTGGTCTGTATTCACAGGAGGGAAACTAGTACGTACAAGGTATGAACAGTTGGTCTGTATTCACAGGAGGGAAAACTAGTACGTACAAGGTATGAACAGTTGGTCTGTATTCACAGGAGGGAAAACTAGTACGTACAAGGTATGAACAGTTGGTCTGTATTCACAGGAGGAAAACTAGTACGTTCAAGGTATGAACAGTTGGTCTGTATTCACAGGAGGAAAACTAGTACATTCAAGGTATGAACAGTTGGTCTGTATTCACAGGAGGAAAACTAGTACGTACAAGGTATGAATAGTTGGTCTGTATTCACAGGAGGAAAACTAGTACGTACAAGGTATGAACAGTTGGTCTGTATTCACAGGAGGGAAAACTAGTACGTTCAAGGTATGAATAGTTGGTCTTATTCACAGGAGGGAAAACTAGTACGTACAAGGTATGAACAGTTGGTCTGTATTCACAGGAGGGAAAACTAGTACGTACAAGGTATGAACAGTTGGTCTGTATTCACAGGAGGGAAAACTAGTACGTACAAGGTATGAACAGTTGGTCTTATTCACAGGAGGGAAAACTAGTACGTACAAGGTATGAACAGTTGGTCTGTATTCACAGGAGGGAAAACTAGTACGTTCAAGGTATGAACAGTTGGTCTGTATTCACAGGAGGGAAAACTAGTACGTACAAGGTATGAATAGTTGGTCTTATTCACAGGAGGAAAAACTAGTACGTACAAGGTATGAACAGTTGGTCTGTATTCACAGGAGGGAAAACTAGTACGTACAAGGTATGAATAGTTGGTCTTATTCACAGGAGGGAAAACTAGTACGTACAAGGTATGAATAGTTGGTCTTATTCACAGGAGGGAAAACTAGTACGTACAAGGTATGAACAGTTGGTCTGTATTCACAGGAGGGAAAACTAGTACGTACAAGGTATGAACAGTTGGTCTGTATTCACAGGAGGAAAACTAGTACGTACAAGGTATGAATAGTTGGTCTGTATTCACAGGAGGGAAAACTAGTACGTACAAGGTATGAATAGTTGGTCTTATTCACAGGAGGGAAAACTAGTACGTACAAGGTATGAACAGTTGGTCTGTATTCACAGGAGGGAAAACTAGTACGTACAAGGTATGAACAGTTGGTCTGTATTCACAGGAGGGAAAACTAGTACGTAAAAGTATGAACAGTTGGTCTTATTCACAGGAGGGAAAACTAGTACGTACAAGGTATGAACAGTTGGTCTGTATTCACAGGAGGGAAAACTAGTACGTACAAGGTATGAACAGTTGGTCTGTATTCACAGGAGGGAAAACTAGTACGTACAAGGTATGAACAGTTGGTCTGTATTCACAGGAGGAAAACTAGTACGTACAAGGTATGAACAGTTGGTCTGTATTCACAGGAGGGAAAACTAGTACATACAAGGTATGAACAGTTGGTCTGTATTCACAGGAGGAAAACTAGTACGTACAAGGTATGAATAGTTGGTCTTATTCACAGGAGGGAAAAACTAGTACGTACAAGGTATGAACAGTTGGTCTGTATTCACAGGAGGAAAACTAGTACGTACAAGGTATGAACAGTTGGTCTGTATTCACAGGAGGGAAAACTAGTACGTACAAGGTATGAATAGTTGGTCTTATTTACAGGAGAAAAAAACTAGTACGTACAAGTTATGAACAGTTGGTCTGTATTCACAGGAGGAAAAACTAGTACGTACAAGGTATGAATAGTTGGTCTGTATTCACAGGAGGGAAAACTAGTACGTACAAGGTATGAACAGTTGGTCTGTATTTCACAGGAGGAAAACTAGTACGTACAAGGAACAGTTGGTATGAACAGTTGGTCTGTATTCACAGGAGGGAAAACTAGTACGTACAAGGTATGAACAGTTGGTCTGTATTCACAGGAGGGAAAACTAGTACGTACAAGGTATGAACAGTTGGTCTGTATTCACAGGAGGGAAAACTAGTACGTACAAGGTATGAACAGTTGGTCTGTATTCACAGGAGAGGAAAACTAGTACGTTCAAGGTATGAATAGTTGGTCTTATTCACAGGAGGGAAAAACTAGTACGTACAAGGTATGAACAGTTGGTCTGTATTCACAGGAGGGAAAACTAGTACGTACAAGGTATGAACAGTTGGTCTGTATTCACAGGAGGGAAAACTAGTACGTACAAGGTATG
>NC_134830.1:6492285-6533388 GCF_004210375.1 Tachypleus tridentatus | reverse complement strand
TGTACAAGTACCTATTCTAAACATATTTTTATATATGCTCGAGCGTTCCTATTTCAATAAATTTTGGGTTCGTGAAAGTGTCGTTTTTAATCACAAAGTCACAGAATGGATTAACTTTGTCCTTCTCACCAATAGTTGTAAACCTGTACACTTACCACTGAACCTCAGTTTAAAACTTAACGTTGTAAACCTGTACACTTACCACTTAAAACTTAACTTTTAAACTAAATCTGCATTAATTTTTCTTTCGTTTTATGAATTTGTATTTTTTCGTTACAAACCTTATGAATCAAAGAGCTAAGCTTTTTTTAAAAAAAATCAGTTTTGACGCTTTTCGGTTTGATAGACTGTTAATTTTTTATTTAAATCAACATTATTCTAATAAAATAAATAATTAAATAAATCAACTTTATTCTAATAAAATAAATAATAAAATCAACTTTATTCTAATAAAAGAATTAAATAAATCAGCATTATCCTAATAAAATAATTGAATAGATCAACATTATTCTCATAAAATAATTAAATAAATCAACTTTATTCTAATAAAAGAATTAAATAAATTAACATTATTCTAATAAAATAATTAAATACATCAACATTATTCTCATAAAATAATTAAATAAATCAACTTTATTCTAATAAAAGAATTAAATAAATCAACTTTATTCTAATAAAAGAATTAAATAAATCAACTTTATTCTAATAAAAGAATTAAATAAATCAACATTATTCTAATAAAAGAAATAAATAAATCAACATTATTCTGATGAAATAATTAAAGAAATCAACATTATTCTAATAAAAGAATTAAATAAATCAACTTTATTCTAATAAAAGAATTAAATAAATCAACATTATTCTAATAAAATAATTAAGTAAATGAACATTATTCTGATAAAAGAATTAAATAAATTAACATTATTCTCATAAAATAATTAAATAAATCAACTTTATTCTAATAAAAGAATTAAAGAAATCAACTTTATTCTAATAAAAGAATTAAATAAATCAACTTTATTCTAATAAAAGAAATTAGATCAACTTTATTATAATAAGATAATTAAATAAATCAACATTATTATAATAAAATAATTAAATAAATCAACTTTATTCTAATAAAAGAATTAAATAAATCAAAATTACTCTAATAAAAAAAATTAAATAAATCAACATTATTCTAATAAAAGAAATAAATAAATCAACATTATTCTGATGAAATAATTAAAGAAATCAACATTATTCTAATAAAATAATTAAATAAATCAACATTATTCTAATAAAAGAATTAAATAAATCAAAATTACTCTAATAAAATAGATAAATAAACTTTATTCTAATTAAAGAATAAATTAACTTTATTCTAATAAAATAATTAAATAAATCAACATTATTCTAATAAAAGAAATAAATAAATCAACATTATTACTGATGAAATAATTAAATAAATCAACATTATTCTAATAAAATAATTAAATAAATCAACATTATTCTAATAAAATAATTAAATAAATCAACATTATTCTAATAAAAGAATTAAATAAATCAGTATTATTCCAAAAAAATTAAATAAATCAATTTTTATTATAATACAGTTTTCATGCATAAAGTTGAAATATGTATAAACTTCTTTGGAGTTGATATCATTTTATTTTCGGGAATCATTTCCAAGATTTCCAAAACATACACTACTTTTATTCAGACTGTAAGTTTACCCATAATCATTGTAAATTCATTTCCATTTTGTCTGTAAAACCTGTAAAGAACAGTAATCAGTTCACATGTGTTTTCACTACTTTCTTATTATTTATTTTTCGCCCTAGTGGCTCAGCGGTATGTCTGTGGACTTACAACGCTACAATCCGGTTTTCGATACCCGTGTTGGGCAAGCCAAGCAAATAAACCAAGCTTTTGGCAACTCAAAATAATAAGTTATTATTATTTTTCAAAGAATTACACATATTTGTGAATTCAGTGCGTGAAACTGTATTATAATAACGTTTATTCATATAAAATGTAACCGTTCTTCAAACCGAACCAGTACATCTGTTTGTTTAATGGCAAAGCCACACTGGGTCGTCTAGTCTGGCATACAGAGGTGGTTAAGGAACTCGATTCGCAATCTGAAGAAGTCGTGGGTTCGAATCCTGTAACACCAAACTATGCTCGACCTTGAAGGCCGTGAGGAGGTTATAATGTGCGGTTAATCGCACTGTTCGTTGGTAAAAGAGTAGCTCAAGAGCTGGCGGTGGGTGGTGATGACTAGGTGCCTTCCCTCTAGTCTTACACTATAAATTGGGAATGACTAGCGTAGGTAGCCCTCGTGTAGCTTTGCACGATATTAAAAAAATAAACAAATTAACTGAGCCTTGTGACATATCCTTGGCAGGAATCGAATCCCATATTTTAGCGTTTTTAGCCCCTGGACATACTGCGTGGGGTGGTTAAGTCTGACTACAGTAATTCATTGTCTCCACTTAGACTTATCTCTTTTATAATTAGATACATACACTTAACACACAAACATCAACTTCGTGTTCCCCAACTGATTTATAATTACTCAAAGTAAAACAATGGAATCCTTGCGACATCTGCTGGATGCGTTTGGTACTTCGTGGCAGCTGCTAGAGAATAAGTTGTTCTTCCATGGTAGACGGATGCACGTGGGAAAATTCTCTGAAACCACGACTCTTGCGACAGGTGTGCGCGGGAACGGACCGTGGGAACGTATGTTTAGCCTGTCAACGCATTCCTTTTGCCAGCGAAGAAAGACTTGCTAATGTTTTACAGGGGTGGTTCAACTTAAAAGTTTGTCAGTATCTGAGAGTTTCACTTTTGTGTCCTAAATATCCCCTCACCCCATTCCGCCTTCTCCCTCCCACTCTATCCTTCCCCGCATGAGACCGCTGGTAACGGATTTTTATCGGGTCCGGTGGTTTCAGTTCTTTCTTAACGACAAAGAACGCATCATTTTTTTTGTGGAGGTGTTGGAAAGATGAGGGTGGTTACATACATGGTCGTCATATGCTACTTGATTTCGGAACCTGACCACTTTCCCGCCATATTTTCTCGGTGTTGCTCGATACGCATTTCAGGACGTAAAACGTAAACAAACATTCGAGTGATTTTTTCTTATTGTTGCTTGCGTAGCAGCAACAAAACCCATTTTTCTTCCACTGCATATATGATAATGTTTATAACAGCAGTGACTGTGAACCCGTGTTCGAACCTGGGTGAAGCGGGTTTTGTTAATCTAGTACATTTTTAGCATGGGCATTTCTATATATTAATTACTTCGATGGTTAAATACGGGTACAAATGCATGTCGATATAAAACTACTCCGCAGGTGACTGGACAACTAGACACCTAAAAACTGAGGAAGTTAGACATTGAGCGAGGCCTGGCATGGCCTAGCGCGTTAAGGCGTGCGCTTCGTAATCTGAGGGTCGCGGGTTCGCGCCCGAGTCGCGCAAAACATGCTCTCGCCCTCCCAGCCGTGGGGGCGTTATAATGACGGTCAATCCCACTATTCGTTGGTAAAGAGTAGCCCAAGAGTTGGCGGTGGGTGGTGATGACTAGCTGCCTTCCCTTCTTACACTACTAAATTAGGGACGGCTAGCACAGATAGCCCTCGAGTAGCTTTGTGCGAAATTCCAAAAAGCAAACAACAAAAGACATTGAGCACCTAATAATTTTAGAGGGCTTTAAAGCTTTTGAAACATACTTAAGGTACATATAATGGAGGTAATATATATAATAAACTTGTAATATACTAGGCCTAGATATACATAGGTCATATAATGAAGAATTGTTTAACATATAATATAGTAGGCCTAGATTTGTGGAGTTCATATACATGTAATAACGAACAGGCTTGAATTCACGCAATCAGTTTTTTAAATATTTGCTTATAGGATAGCATGAAAACTGGACAATTTCCTCCTTAATGACGTCATTTATGACTAGACAAATGGGATTTCCGCTGGTTCCAACGAAATCCAACAGTTTCATTTCATGAAGTATATTCTAAGGGTAATGTATTAGGCTTGTGTATATATGCTTATATAGTGTTGTATACAGAACGTATCTGTTGTAATTATTGTTTATATTATAATAAACAAGTGTGTCCATTTGGAATGTCCTACTTCATCAATTTTTTAAGTGTTTAGTTTGTCCAGTATCAAATTGTTCGTTGTCTAGTTGTCCTGGATTCACTACAACATATTCATGTGTTTTAGGCTTAACATTAGGCTTATATATATATGCTTATATAGTGTTTTATACAGAATGTATCTGTTGTAATTATTGTTTATATTATAATAAACAAGTGTGTCCATTTAGAATGTCCTACTTTGTCAAAGTTTTTAAGTGTTTAGTTTGTCCAGTATCAAATTGTTCCTTGTCTAGTTGTCCTGCATTCACTACAACATATTCATGTGTTTTAGGCTTAAAAAATTATTATAGCATTTTTTTTCTGAGATGTACAATATGTTATGTCTCTTGTTTTCGTTTTCTGTAGTTAAGTAATAAGCTACGAAAATGGCTATCTGTGCTCAGCCCATGAATGGTATCGAAACCCGGTTTCTAGCGTTGTAAGTTCGAAGACGTACCACTGTGCCACTAGGGAGCTATACGGGTATATTAATCTGTTGTTATAATTATAATTTTATATAAAATTGATACGAGACGTGCGTTCAGTAAAATGTGCATCAGTATCTTGAAAACGGAACAAAAATCACGTGGATATCTTGATTTTTATTCTTCAGGAGGAAACGATATAATGTTTTGCGTTGTTTGACATTACATTATTAATGATGGTATTCGCATGACAGCCACACACAGATTTTGACCTTACAGAGTAGACGGATGACATATAGCAAAAAATACCATTTGCCATCTCTTGCCATCAAAACATAGTTTTGGGGCGATGGAACTCGAACTGTGGACCTAAGATTCACAGTCCGGCATGCTGACCATTCGAGCATTTTAAATTAGTTGAGACTTTCTTTTAACGGGAATGTATGTGTGTATGTTTTTTTTTCTGGGACTTGTGCTATATTTGTACACATGTTTTTATGTTTTCGAATAATTTGTTTGTTGTTAAGTGCAAAGATACGAACATGTGCTGTGTCCAGGGCGTAGATCCTGGGGGATACATCCCCTTCATTTTAGGTGGGGGTATGGTGCATACAATCATTCCCCTACAGTTTGGTCTGTTGAATTGTTTTATTGCATCACAGGTCTACAAATTGTGTGTTTGTTCTTGTGATTCTCGTGTTCTTACCAATCGAATTACATAATTAGGCCTAGATGTAGGCTTTTTCAGTTGCTGAAATGTACATATCTAATATAGGCGTGCTTATAAGCTTTTCGATCTAAGCGATAGTTCGTAAGTATCAGTTAGTAGGCCTAAGTATACATGCATGTATCGTGGCAACAAGATTACTCTGTGACTGCATGTTTATAGCTTTCAGGTTCACGTAATCAGAGATTACCAATTTGCAAATTGAACAGTCCACATAAATGGTTGCAAAAATCACACCCCCCCCCATCGGGTGTAAAAAATCTATGCCCCTGGCTGTGTCCCTATCACGGGCATCGAAACCTGAGTTTTTAGTTATAAGCTTCATGTTTAGCTCTGAACCACTAGGGACTCTAGTCTGAAATTAAATGACAAAAAAGCGAATATTTTGTAGTTTCGTTTGACTGTTATAATTAAGTGACGTTTGTGATTAATTGAAGCCATTCTATTGTTGAGCCACACAGATGTGTTTTGTTATTGTTTGACTGTTATAATTAAGTGACGTTTGTGATTAATTGAAGCCATTTTATTGTTGAGCCACACAGATGTGTTTTGTTATTGTTTGACTGTTATAATTAAGTGACGTTTGTGATTAATTGAAGCCATTCTATTGTTGAGCCACACAGATGTGTTTTGTTATTGTTTGACTGTTATAATTAAGTGACGTTTGTGATTAATTGAAGCCGTTCTATTGTTGAGCCACACAGATGTGTTTTGTTATTGTTTGACTGTTATAATTAAGTGACGTTTGTGATTAATTGAAGCCGTTCTATTGTTGAGCCACACAGATGTGTTTTGTTATTGTTTGACTGTTATAATTAAGTGACGTTTGTGATTAATTGAAGCCATTTTACTGTTGAGCCACACAGATGTGTTTTGTTATTGTTTGACTGTTATAATTAAGTGACGTTTGTGATTAATGAAGCCGTTCTATTGTTGAGCCACACAGATGTGTTTTGTTATTGTTTGACTGTTATAATTAAGTGACGTTTGTGATTAATTGAGCCGTTCTATTGTTGAGCCACACAGATGTGTTTTGTTATTGTTTGACTGTTTTACTTAAGTGACGTTTGTGATTAATTGAGCCATTCTATTGTTGAGCCACAAAGATGTGTTTTGTTATTGTTTGACTGTTATACTTAAGTGACGTTTGTGATTAATTGAAGCCATTCTATTGTTGTGCCACACAGATGTGTTTTCTTATTGTTTGACTGTTATAATTAAGTGACGTTTGTGATTAATTGAAGCCATTCTATTCTTGTGCCACACAGATGTGTTTTGTTATTGTTACGGTTTCGTTAATGTTATTCCTTGTGGTGTGTCACTTTTGTGGCCTATTAAAGTTCAGCACAATGTTGTAGTTAAGGTGCTTGATTCACAATCTGAGTGTTGCAAGTTCGAATCTCGTAACCGAAAAACTTGCCTTTCAGCTGTGGAGACGTTAAAATGTGATGGTCAGTCTTATTATTCTTTGGTAAAGAATAGCCTAAGAGTTAGCGGGTGATAAGTCGTCTGTCACATCTAAATTAGGGACGACGCCTAGCGCAGATAACATTGTAGAAGCTTTTGCCAAAGTAAACAAACAATAGACGTTTTAGGATTCCTATGTAGATTTTGTTTGAATGCGTTCTGGATTGTCTGTTGTGGTGGATCACAGAGGATCGTTTTCTACTACATCCACAGCAACGACAACAAGAAATCCACGCCACCCTAATCTCATACTTTGTAATATACATGGTACACTGGAATTATATAGTCTTACACACCTTGTTGGTATTTCTACTGAAACTATTGGAGTAACATCTTATTCCAAAGGTACAATCACTTGCTGTTCCTCTTTCTATTACAGCAGTGTCAAACATTCTAACTTCAACCACACTATCTACTGTATCCCTACTGTCATCTCACTGTAGATACTGGTGCTGTATCTCTGCTGTCATCCAACTATAGATACAGGTGCTGTATTCCTGCTGTCATACAACTATAGATACTGGTTCTGTATCCCTACTGTCATCCAACTATAGATACTGGTTCTGTATTTCTGCTGTCATCCAACTATAGATACTGGTTCTGTATTTCTGCTGTCATCCAACTATAGATACTGGTGCTGTATCTCTGCTGTCATCTCACTGTAGATACTGGTGCTGTATCTCTGCTGTCATCTCACTGTAGATACTGGTG
This sequence comes from Tachypleus tridentatus, assembly GCF_004210375.1. Taxonomy (NCBI): domain Eukaryota; kingdom Metazoa; phylum Arthropoda; class Merostomata; order Xiphosura; family Limulidae; genus Tachypleus; species Tachypleus tridentatus. The sequence continues at coordinate 6,525,904 of NC_134830.1, read as the reverse complement.
CTGTATCTCTGCTGTCATCCAACTATAGATACTGGTGCTGTATCTCTGCTGTCATCCAACTATAGATACTGGTTCTGTATTCCTGCTGTCATCCAACTATAGATACTGGTGCTGTATCTCTGCTGTCATACAACTATAGATACTGGTTCTGTATCTCTGCTGTCATCCAACTATAGATGCTGGTTCTGTATTCCTGGTGTCATCCAACTGTAGATAATGGTTATGCACCCCTGCTGTCATCTTTCTATAGATACTGGTTCTGTATCTCTGCTGTCATCGTACTATAGATACTGGTTCTGTATTTCTGCTGTCATTTCACTATAGATACTAGTTCTGTATTCCTTCTGTCATACAACTATAGATACTGGTTCTGTTTCCCTACTGTCATCTCACTGTAGATACTGGTTCTGTATCTCTGCTGTCATCCAACTATAGATACTGGTTCTGTACCCCTGCTGTCATCCAACTATAGATACTAGTTCTGTATTCCTGTTGTCATCCAACTATAGATACTGGTGCTGTATCTCTGCTGTCATCCAACTATAGATACTGGTGCTGTATCTCTGCTGTCATCCAACTATAGATACTGGTTCTGTATTCCTGCTGTCATCCAACTATAGATACTGGTGCTGTATCTCTGCTGTCATCCAACTATAGATACTAGTTTTGTATCTACTTTTCTGTTTCTAAATTCTACACAACTTGTACATTCTGTTTAAAGATCTCGTTTACTGATTGTATTACATTGACTCCTGATGGTACCAGTGATTCTCTTACTGTAACTCCTGATGGTACCAGTGATTCTCTCACTGTAACTCCTGATGGTACCAGTGATTCTCTTACTGTAACTTCTGTTGGTACCACTGATTCTGTTTCTCAGATTTATTACTATTACTCTACAAAATATTCGTCCTTTCAGTGACTCTTAGCCCTGGTCAACACTGGTTATGCAGCTAAGCCTGTCTTTAAACTATGCATATTCTGTTACTATATGCTTTAATTCCAGCATATCCCTGCCTCATGTCTTCTTCTCAGAAAGAAATGTTTGAACCTATCTTGTTTGGCATCAACTATCACAGCAGAACTTCTGTGTTGAAGCTACTTTGTGGATTATCACTGGATCTTTGTTTTCCAGGAGATAAGCAGAACATCTTCAGGCTTACGACACTACAAATCGGATTTTAATACCTTTGGTGGGCAAAGCAAAGATAGCTCATTGTGTAGTTTTGTGCTCAGTAACAATCAAAACTAAAGCCTTCTTCTCCAGGCTGTCCAAAACAATATTCTTCAACAGATGTTGTTCTAGCTTCTGTCCTCTCTCTCAGCTTTTGTGTTCTGGTATTTAGTGATCCCAGATTAAACTACTGACCAATGTGACCTATGGGAATGACACAAATAGGATTCTTTTATAAACTAACTGTAAATACTGATTGACCACCTTTTAGGATTCGTGGTGAAATAGATAAATCCAACGTTGTCACGAATATTTCTTCTTTTAATAAATTTAATTCATTGGTAACTATTCTTACAAATGTTCTCACCTCTGCTAGTTTTTTATCACTGTTCATCACGCAAACCAACTTCATCTCGATAGTAGATCTTTTGTGAATATGCTGGTTATTTCTTCGGGGCTGTTGTCACTGTCATGACCATCCTTGTTTATTTAAAGATTTTGGTGCATTGCCTGTAATTTTGTTGAAGCAGTAAAGGGGACGATGACATCGGGTTTGCAACCAAATTCAACGTTATTCGAATCCTTCCCATTACTGGAACAGGGTTAAAACCCTGACTAGACAAAACTCTTCCCATGGATATTCAATTTTTGCTGATACTATCTACCTAAATCGTTCAGCTCCAGAAGAGCATTATCGCGATTTCGAAAATGCAACACATGCTTTACAATTTACTGATCTGTCACCTTCTGAACTTTACCCCAGTGGAGCACACGTTCTGGATGATACTTTGTAAATGCACCTATCAGAATCCAGAATACCCAGACCACACCTGTTCCCAAACATGATTTACCCGAGTTTCTTCCTCTACTTGCAACATTTTTTATCATTTCTTTCTCGGCACCGAACCTGTAAAACATCTCTTATTGTTGTTTCCTAAATCCTAATAAATGCCCAATACGTGATGGTTTTTTATTGTTCTACCAATCTTAAGAGTACATTCAGTAAAACTCTCGAACGGATTTTAGATCGTCAACTCTATAGATGTAATCCAAGCTAATCCAAGCTGAACGTAGTCCACCGCTGTCAACACTGGATCAACTTCTCAAATTATTAATCCTCTCAAATCTGTATGCTGTACCACTTCCAACTGATGTCCCGAGTCACGTGGATCTTCCAAAGTTATATATCAATCTGTATGGTTTAATTATTCTTTTTGTTTCTACGTTTTTGTGTCCATTACACACAGATAAACATCAGTTCCAAATTATAATGTCACCCACAGAGTGTCTTAATGTGTTAACTGGTACGTCCATTATTCACTACCAATCATCAGTCTATTGGTTGAAGAGAAGGCACAACTTTTTGATGGCTAGGTAGCTCTTGGAACTAAATAATAAAAGACTTTATTGTCCAGCCTCAAAAAAACGATTTCCTGTAGTAAACGAAAACCTTATCGGACAGTAAGTGACTTGTGGGAAAGAAAAGACAGATCTGACTTGTGAAAGACAAACGACAAATACGATTTGTGGAAGTCGAAAGACAGATCTGACTTGTGAAAGGCATAAGACAGATACGAGATTCTATTTCTTACAAACCTCTGACTTCTAGCCACAATGGATATATTAAAATGAATGTGAAAAAATATCTGAATTTGATTTGCTTTTATAAAAATTTTAGGTCTATTGGTGTGTGTTTTTTTAATATTTCGGGGTTTAAACGGTCGGTAACTTTAATGTCTGGTATATTAATGAATATTTATTTTCCAAGTTACTTGCTGAATGTTCTCTTTGTTTTGACATACGAAAATAGTTCATTTTAAGCAAGGAAAAAAGAAAAGGTAGGTGTTGTGAAGCTAAATTACTGAAGGGAGGAAAGGTTTGTTCTCTTTATGATTGTTTGTTTGTTTTGAATTTCGCGCAAAGTTACACGAGGGTTATCTGCTCTAGCCGTCTCTAATCTAGCACTATAAGACTAGATGGAAGGCAGCTAGTCATCAACACCCACCGCCAAATCTTGGGCTACTCTTTTACCAACGAATAGTGGGATGGACCGTCACATTATAACGCCCCCATGGCTGAAACGGTGAGTATATTTGGTGCGACGTGGATTCGAACCCGCGAGCCTCAGTTTACGAGTCGAAAGCATTAGCCCACCTGGTCATGCCGGGTCCTATATTTACGAAGACTGAAATAATGATTGAAGAAACGTGCAATGTGTTTTAAATGCTACATTTTTATATCAGTTTTGTCACTTCATCAACTAAACTTCACAAGTAACATTCCGTGATTAGCAGCGCAGATAGTCCTCGTGTAACTCTGCGCGAAATTAAATTCAAAACAAAACAAACCAAACCGTGATTAGCAGATGTTTTTTTGTTTTTCCAAACAGAGATGTTCTTTAACTTTAAAAGAGTTCCACCAGGACGCTCTAATTAATGAGCCATCAAATTAAACGGAGTGACTCATGAGTAGAGCAAAAAGGCCTAGCTCTTATGATTTAACATTTCGATTTCCTACGGTCAGTACATTTAATAACTCAGCAGGTACCATCTTAAACATCCACCCCCCGTGGCACAACGGTATGTCTGAGGGCTCATACTGCTGGAAACAGGGTTTCGATATCCTCGGTGAGCAGACATAGCATACCCTAACACCAAAAAAACAACTTTAAATCGACAGAAAATACCAAACTATATCTATATATAACTCATAAACGATGCGGAAGTAGTTTGGTCGATGTTTTGTATATAAATTTTTATTTGTATTCATTTCTTTTCTTTCTTTTTTACACACAACGTGTCGTCGATAAGCTGGTACGGAAATTCTTGTCTATATCACCGGAAATGACTAAACATTTCGTCACATGCTACGTCAACTACTTAAGTGATAACAGGCCTAGGGGATAAAGAATTAGTTTTTCGCTGCATGTGACAACAGTTATCGAAAAGAACTTTGTTTTACTTTGCTGTGCGTAAAATGTTATTGTGAGAAATATACTGCACAAATACTTCTTTCGTTGACAGAAAAATGCATTCGATTCGAAATAAATAAAATGGAATCTCTGAAAATGTGCCAATAAATTCATGCGTGCGTTATTAATTTCACGTGAAATCAGATAGTAAACATCACGTGCTGAGAAACTGCTGTTTGCTGATTTTATTGGCTGGAACCTTTTCTGTATATTCTCTTCCAAATGTACCGGTAGAGCAGGGTTCTTAACCAGGGGTGCGAAGATGATTCCCAAGGGGTGCGAGGATGCCCATGAATAATTAAAGCAAATCTATATTTTTACATAAGAGTATGCTTTATATTTTTAGCTTTTTTTATATTTAAGTTTCCAGGGGTGCGAGAAATGATTACTGATTTGAAGGGTGCAAACACTGAAAAGGTTAAGAACCACTGCGGTAGAGGAAGTTAGCATTTCAATATGGCAGAGAACGTATTCACTCGTCTTGCGTTGTTTTGTTTTTGTTTGTTTGTTGTTCGAAGACGAGTTTGACGGCAATGCTGAAAAAAGATATTATGAAATAATCCAATGTTTATTTCCAGATGTAAGTCTATCGTTGTGATTGGCTATAATACATATCACGCGATCAGTGATTATTGTAAACAAAAGCGAAAAACGTCTCATTTGCAAAACAAGATGTTTAAAACACGAGCAGCACTGGTACATTGCCTGTGTCACCTTGATAATGTCACTTCCTTTTTACTAAAGTCGGAATAAACACTCAGCACTGTTCGAGACATTCTGTCTGTTGGTGAATAAAAAAGTTGTTACACAATCGTTACGAGTCAGTTTCATGAGTTTTAAAAATTTTGCACAAAGCTATCTGCGCTAACAATCCCTAATTTAGCAGTGTAAGACAAGAGGGAAGGCACCTAGTTATCACCACCCACCGCCAACTCTTGGGCTACTTTTTTTATCAACGAATACTTGGATTGATCGAAATCGTTATAACGTCCTTACAGCTGAAAGGTCGAACAGGTTTGATGTGACGGGAATTCGAACCCGCGACCCTAAGATTACCAGTCGAGAGCCCTAAGCACTTGGCCATGCCAGGCCCCAGTTAGGGAACTGGGAGAAGGCACAGATGAGATATATAATTTTTCAGTAAAATCTAATGAAGACTACGACGGAAAAAACACAAAATACATCAACAATAATTTCGTGGAAATACACTGGAAATTAATGGTGATATGACATCAGTTTATCTTTACTAGACGTATTTCGACGCGGTTCCCGAAAGTTTATTTTCAAGAATAAATAAATTGTTGTTGTTTTGAATTAAGCACAAAGCTACACAATGGGCTATCTGTGCTCTGCCCACCACGAGTATCGAAACCCGGATTTTAGTGTTGTAAGCGTTAAATTAACAGAAAAAATATTTTGATTCCTCGCTTTTGAAGTTCATCTGTCACACTACGTTGTAACTTACAGGGTGAATAATTATTCTCGTGATTCATGGCATGCGCACATTTTACTGACAACAGTAAATATTGTAATCTTAAGCATTCTTTGTGTGATGTTTATTTTAGTGTCTACTGACTGACTGACAACACAGACAATGCACTACTGTATAGTAGTTGAAACAGGTGAAAAGTAAGCAAAGCTTATATGATTTTAAGTTAAGTAAAATTAGTCGTTGTATCGCTAAAATTACGTTAGAGCTACAAAGTTGAATTTGGTATTACCCTATTACCCTTACATCGCCGGAAAGAAAATCTAAACGTATCTATGGTAATACACAAACATTAAAACTTAAAATGACCCTGGCTAAACAAGATAAACTAAATGTCATTGTATTTTGTTTCCGTTTAACCAGTGGCGTATTTAGGCAGGAGCTAGAGGGGGGGGGGGTTCAGCTCCAGGGTCTATGGTCTTAATAGGGCCCCATTGATAAATTTATCCTATATAAAATTACATAGGGTGTAGGGCCCACACAATCTTAAATCCGCCGCTGCGTTTGACTTCGTTGTAATGGGTAATAAACATAGCGTGAGTGTATGAAACAACAACAACCGGAAATAAGGCTATAATCCAGACCCCATCCCTCCCCATGTTGTGGTATGTATGGTATACCACTTGGAAACTTTCTTATAAACAATCAATGGCGTAATAATTACCATAAATAAATAACAAAAACCTTCCACGAACACTGGCTATCGGACACGCTTTTGTGGCACGGTGGCAAGCCCACGAGGCAATTCCCACGCTCGTGCTTCGTGCATACTGATATCGCTAGTAGCACGTGCCATGACAGTATCACATGGAACCAGTTTCATAACAATGAATGTTCAATGCATTATTTTCGCCAGTTACTCAGAACGAGCATAAGCGGATGTTGATACATATGACGTCATGCTAAAGTTCTTTCACCCCGATGTTGAGATCATTACGTTCCAAATACAGAACTAGAATAGTCTTACTGTCATTGTTTCGTGGATTTCTAACCAGGTCACGATAACCGTGAACCGCTGGACAACAAAACGAAACAAAACAAAAACTCAGCAACAGAACTAATCATGTCAAGAACTCAGTAACTATCGTAACTGTGAAATTTAACACATTTAGGGTTAGCGATATCTCTTGTTTAGACTGAAAAAAGCGAAGTTTACAGAAACTCTGCCGTAAAAACTGTCCCTGGCTAAACGTTATAAATTATACTACAATTAGTGAACGCGTCATTCAGTCGAAATCTTTGCTAAATAAACTCTCCAAAAAAAGAAACGCAAGAGGCAAAATTTGAAACAAATTATTAACAAGTTTATTCCGGGTAGTTCTATATGACATGTGTGAAACTTTGCACATTCACTGCTGAACATCCAAAGTCTGTAAAGGCGAAGTCCACGCTCACAAGTTGACGTTTAACGTCACTCAACGTCAATAACGAGTATGCCCCCCGTGAGCATCAATAACTGCTTGGCATCTCCTGCCCATGGAAGCGATGAGATGACGAATCACATCCTGTGGAATGGCTGACCACTCAGCCTCTAAAGCTGCTGCAAGCTGAGGTAGAGTCTGCGGTTGAGGTTGTCGCCGTCGCAGACGTCGGTCCAACTCGTCCTAAAGATGTTCGATGGGGTTTAAATCTGGTGATCTGGAGGGCCAGGGAAGAACGTTGATATTGTGGTGTCTCAAGAAGACAGTGGTGAGTCGGGCTGTGTGAGAACGAGCGTTGTCATGTTGAAAAACGTTGTTGACGTTCACCATGATGGGTTGCACATGGGGCCTAAGAATCTCGTCGACGTATCGTTGAGTCGTAAGATTCCCTCGAATGTGCAAAAGGTCTGTTCTGGTATTGTAGGCGATGGCAGCCCACATCATGACGCTGCCACCACCAAATCTGTCAACTTCCTGCACACAGTTTGCTGCAAAATGTTCACCTCGGTGACGGTAAACACGGGTCCTTCCATCCTGCCTACGAAGCATGAAACGTGATTCATCGCTGAACCAAACATGCCTCCATCGTCGATGAGGCCATACCCGATGTGCCCGAGTCCATTGCAGCCGTGCTTGACGATGTTGCTGGGTGAGGATGACGCCTCTGACCGGTCGTCGAGGTCGGATTCCTGCATCTCGTAGACGGTTGCGTACGGTCTGATCGGAAATCCTACGCAGCCCTGGTATGGTTGAGGCAGTAGACGTCGGAGTGATGGTCCTATCCCGAAGGTGACGTAACCGGATGTAGCGATCTTATGCGGGCGTGGTCACACGAGGTCTGCCAGATCGTGGACGGTCACGAGTTGATCCATGTTGTTGGTGACGATGCCATAGCCTTGTGATGGTGCTTGGGTGGACATTCACAGCTCTGGCAACATCTGATTGAGATTCGCCTGCTTCCAAACGACCAATGGCGTTGTTGCGTTGTGCTTCAGTCAGTCTTGGCGTAACTGTATTGCGTGTCGGTGGCTTAACACTGAGCTATGGAAACAGAGAACCCGTCGCTTTTATAGGGACTTTGCACATGTTGCACTTGCAGAACATGCAAATCTCTCAAACAAATTTATTGGACACGAATGCGTTTTGGCGAAAAATTCGATGTTTTCCTCCTTTTTCAAAGTGCACAACTTTTATTGTCATTTTGGTCTGACAATCAGTGCCTTAATACGTGTAACATCACATACTCTGAGCTTGTAATGTTATTACATATATTTCTCTTTAAAATAAACAAAATATCCCTTTTGCGTTTCTTGTTTTGAAGAGTATACATTTGGTATTTAGAACTGACTTCTTTATTTCTATGACGCAGGACCTAATTCGTTCTTTGATTGGCTGGCTGCACACTCTGTTGTGGTCTGCACTTTTTTTCTATTGAAGGCGCATCCACACAGCTGAGGGTGAGAAAATAGTTAAGCCTCTTATAATGACGTGTGGATAATATTTATGTCTTTTTGTGTTGCTGTTTGTTTTATATTATATTAAACTCAGCATACAGTAACTTTGATTAAATTTGTTGAATGAATAATATTATGACATTGTGCGTAATTTATTATTCAATATTATCTAATTTTTTCATCAAATATTAAATTGAAAAACATTAAATTTGATTATGAAAGTAATAAATGTTATTAACGTTATTAATGTTACCTAACTAACAGTGTGTGTCACGTCACGTCACGCTTGGTGACAAGTCAGAATGTTAAAACCAGATTGGATAATTTGATTAATATCTGACCATTACGGCTTTAGTGATGGGGATGAGAGGGGGCGTGTCAGAGTTTCCTTGAAACTTTATAAGTGTAGTAAGTGTTGGTAAAGTAAGCCAAAGTAAAGGCTTACACTTGTTTGTTGGTTTTACAATATAGTTTTGTTAGCTCACACTCGTTTGTTGTTTTTTTTCAATATAGTTTTGTTAACTCACACTTGTTTGTTGTTGTTTTTCAATATAGTTTTGTTAACTCACACTTCTTTGTTGGTTTTACAATATAGTTTTGTCAGCTCACACTTGTTTGTTGGTTTTTCAATAGTTTTGTTATCTCACACTTGTTTGTTGGTTTCTACAATATAGTTTTGTTAGCTCACACTTGTTTGTTGTTTTTTTTTCAATATAGTTTTGTTAGCTCACACTTGTTTGTTGTTTTATTTCAATATAGTTTTGTTAACTCACACTTCTTTGTTGGTTTCTACAATATAGTTTTGTTAGTTCACACTTGTTTGTTGTTTTTTTTCAATATAGTTTTGTTAACTTACACTTCTTTGTTGGTTTTTACAATATAGTTTTGTCAGCTCACACTTGTTTGTTGGTTTTTCAATAGTTTTGTTATCTCACACTTGTTTGTTGGTTTCTACAATATAGTTTTGTTAGCTCACGCTTGTTTGTTGTTTTTTTCAATATAGTTTTGTTAGCTCACGCTTGTTTGTTGTTTTTTTCAATATAGTTTTGTTAACTTACACTTCTTTGTTGGTTTTTACAATATAGTTTTGTTGGTTTCTACAATATAGCTTTGCCATAGCTTACACTAGTTTGTTGTTTTTTCAATATAGTTTTGTTTTTACCTTTCCCTTCTGCTGGTGGCTCTTTGGTATGTCGGTGGGTTATAACAATTAAAACTGGGTTTCAATACACAGACGCAGAGAACGTAGATTGTCCTTCATAAAGCACAAAGCTGCAGTGTCGTTCATTTTGTGCACCCTTTTCCCAAATTTCATGATAGTTTGACTTACAAAAACAGCGCCACCTAACAGACATTATGTTCACTTACATTGAACTTCACATAGATTTCGTGACTTGTTTAATACTTAACCAAATAATTACAGTAATAATTCTAGGACTTTATCTATAGCTTAAGGCACTACCAAGCGAAGTACTGTTGATACAAAAACGAATTATCTATTGCGTGATGATCAATACCAACGTTCGAACGGAGGGCAGTGTCATCCATCTCACGTGCAGCAAAAACGCTGAATCACGTTTTCCCAAAGCCACCAATTAACCCTAATTTTCTGCTAATTAACATAAATGTATAAATCATTTAACATATTTATATTTATTACGTAATTCAGACATTGATTAATATCACGATTTTCGAGCATTCTATGTAGATTTGTGAGTCAGGTAAGCCTAGTTTGTCACGGGAACAAAAGAGTTATGGATGTTTTGACACATGTTTCGTTTAGTTTTAAAATGTATCATTTATTTTTCTTTTCTTTGTTTCTGTTTATATTATTCTTGGAAATCACTATTCAATCTGTTTGGAGTGTATCTTCTTCCACTTATAATATACTTTTACAATACTCAATGATTTGCTTTACATTTTGCCCAAAGCTACACGAGGGCTATCTGCGTTAGCCGTCCCTAATTTAGCAGTCTAAGACTAGAAAGGAAGGCACACAGTCATCACCACCAGCTCTTAGGCTACTCTTTTACTAATGAATTGACCGACGCATTATAACGTCCCTACGGCTGAAATAGTGAGAATGTTTGGTGTGAAGGGGATTTGAACCGGCAACCCTCGGATTACGAGTCGAGTGCCTTAACCACCTGGCTATGCTGGGCCTGTCATCAATGAACTTGTTATCTTACATTTGCTGAATTATTTCGTGAGTTCAACCAATGATGTGTTTTGCTTTCCGTTTGTTTTCGACAGCTGTGAAACACGTGTTTCATCACTTTTAACTGTGATCTTTAATGTTTTTATGTTTTGCAAATACTGAATATATTTTAAAGGATTATAAGAGATCAAATGTAAAGTTCACCGATAGGTTAGCTTTAGGTTCACGAACTTACAACGTTAAAATTCTGGGTTCAGTTCCCCAAAGTGAACAGAACGCCGATATCTTATTGTTTATAAATTTACATTAAGAAAACAACTACAAAAACAGAAATACAGTTTCAGGGATAGAATTAAAAAATAAATGTATTATTGTACATGAAATGTAGTTTCTAGTTGTGAACACACAAATAACTTATAAAATAATGTGTCTCTTGTTTTCATTTCATGTAATTATATGTTGACTGTCATTTACTGAGATTGGCAAATTATTATCTCGCCACACATCATTTTAGCAAAAACAAAAAGTAAATTTCAGCTTGTGTTAGTGCTGCCATCTAGTAGACAATACTATACAAAATAGTTATTGGTCAATGATCCTTTATCATGCGCTTAAATAAAATGGCAGAATCTGAAGTCTGTTGCATTACGTATCGTCTTTAGAAACCAGATATAAACCAGTTGCAAATAAGAAATACTCCTAGCATGGAACATTTACATTTGATGTAATTGTAAGGGCTTAACATCAATGATTTAAAGATTCATGATGAAAGAAATCATGTGCTGAGAAACAATTAGATGACGAATAGAATATTCCATAGCGCGTTGAGAAGGAAATATTCTTTATCCGGATAATAGCCCTAAGTAAGATATACTATACTATTCATTTGTTCTTTAGTTTAGGTTTGTTTTTTACGTTTTATTACTTTTAAATTTGACTTTTAATAAATACCCTTTTATTGTTTGTTTTTGTTTTGAATTTCGCACAAAACTACTCGAGGGCTATCTGTGCTAGCCGTCCCTAATTTAGCAGTGTAAGACTAGAGGGAAGGCAGCTAGTCATCACCACCCACCGCCAACTGTTGGGCTACTCTTTTACCAACGAATAGTGATACCCTTTTATTACAATTGTTTTGCATTTGTAGCTTAATGTATGTACTTAGCAATAACCTTAGCCTTCTAAGCTGGCTGAACTTCGTTGAATATATTTAGGATTATGGCCAAAAAACGTTGTTCATTTATAGTTTTGTTGTAAGTAACAGCTTGATAGGAAGGTAAGATTAATGAACACAGCGTGGAAAGTAATAGGTAATTACATAACTATACGTTACTTCTTCAGAGAGTTGAATAAAATGTAATAATATATTGTTTGATTGAACTTTAGCACAAAACTAAACAATGAGCTATCTGTGCTCTGCTCACCACGGGTATCGAAACCTAGTTTCTAGCATTATAAATTCGTAGACGTACCACTATGTCACTATAGGGGAGACTCATATATTATATGTACGATACGTAATACGTCATATGTTGAAGTTTGCAATAAGAACATTGACAGTTAGATTTTATTCTCATTAAAATAATAATTAATTAATTTTAGAGCGAACAATTAAAATATTGTGGCAAATTATTCAAAACAATATATCTCTTTTCTATTCTAAAAAGTTCTGATGTGCTACGTTATAATACAATCCAGATTCTTCCAACACTGAAGGAGAAAAAAACTGCAACTGATAGATTAAATAGAAAGACACAAGAATACAGGCCCCGGCATGGCCAGGGGGTTAAGGAAGTCAACTCGTAATCTGAGAGTTCTGGGTTCGAATCCCCGTTCAAATGAAACATGCCCTTTCAGCCGTGGGGACGTTATAATGTTTCGGCCAATCCCGCGACTCGTTTGTAAAAAAGAGTAGTCCAAGAGTTGGCTGGTGGGTGGTGATGACTAGCTGCCTTCCCTCTAGTCTTACACTGTTAAATTAGAGACGGCTAGCACAGATAGCCTTCGTGTAGTTTTGCGCGAAATTCCAAACAAACCAAACCACAAGAATTCTGAGACAAACAAACCTGAAGGAGAAAGCCAACGAAATGTTGAGGGATTACCATTGGTCGTGAAACAAGAAACACGTATAATTCGTGCTTCTGATTTTTATAACATAACGAGAAATAGTTAAACTTAAGGATTCATACTTTCTCGGATAAACAGAATGTACCGTCAACAGCTGTGTTTAACTGTTTTTATATATTTATCATAATAATGAATCTAACTGAATCAGACATTCAGAAGTAACGTACATTGTAAATCCCTAGACTATTTCATACTGGGTCCATTCTCTCAAAATCTGACTTTAAGAAATACGGATTGACATAACACATGTACAGTTACGGTGTGGTATTCCTTAAAATACACACATTGCTTTAATAGCTGCAAAAAACAGAAAATTGTGGACAATGTTCAAGTACAAACTTTTAGTTCATAGCTCTGCCATCTTTTGGCCGATTTGAGATCTTATTACAGTTTTAGACTCAGGAGATCAAACCCTTTCGATTCATGAATTTGACCACGATCGTGGTCTGATACCGTAATTCAGCCCGATCCTGCCTAATAGAATTTTAAGTGCCATGGCTATTAAGGTTTCCCTAATGTATTCAAAGTAGTATTACCCAGTTATTAAGAACATTTAGCCAGAACTTTTAGTTAATATGACTTGGACGTTTCGAAAGAAACACAACTTGTCCATTACTGTATTAAAATAAAACCGACGTTTCGTTAGAAATACCATTAACACAGCGTTGAACAAAATATACTCTCTAGTTTGAAAGGGAAATATTTGTTCAATATTGTATTTATATGTTCAGAACGAACAACAGCAGCTCAATGTTAGATTAATGTAACTACACATTTCAGAAGGTTTGGTTTGTTTTGAATTTCGCGCAAAGCTACACGAGGGCTATCTGCGTTAGTCGTCTCTAATTTAGCAGTGTAGGGCTAGAGGGAAGGTAGCTAGTCATCATCACACACCGCCAACTCTTGGGCTACTCTTTTACCAGCGAATAGTGGGATTGACCGTCACATTATAACGCCTCCCACGGCTAAAAGGGCGAGCATGTTTGGTGTGACGGGAATTACACTACCCTCGGATTACGAGTCGAGTGCCTTAACTACCAGGCCACGCCGGATCATTTCAGAAGAGCTTGTACAATACAAGTCAAGTGTTAAATTGACAAGATAAATAACAAATTGAGAAATTAAAAACCTGCGAACAGAGATCGTAAAACAATTAAGTAAACAAGGCTGGAGATACTGAACTGTTTACACAAACTACAAATCTCTATTTCGACTTCATGCTGTTACATTTGGTGATGTCCAAATATGGATTTGTAGTTTCAGTAAATAATTCAGTGTCTCCAGCCTTGTTTACTTAAAATTTTTAGATCTCTATTTGCAAGCTTTTAAATCCCCAATATTTGCTCATCTTATTTTCTGACTTTTATTCTCAACTATGGATAAAGGATTACCTGGTATGGTAGTTAACTTTATACATTGTAACGATAATAAATATTGCTAGTATTTATCTGATACGGTTCATGATGATTTATTGTAGCTGTTGACGAGTTGATCGTATTAGTTCGAGATGTAGAATATTAAGATGCAGCTGGACATTGTCTTGGAGATTTGTTTAAGATTAGAGTGAGCATTTATAGCTACTGTGCAACTAAATTCTCTCTCTCTCTATATATATATATAATGCATAGCAATAGACGAATATATGTCTCGACTAAGACACGATCCAAACTAATCTCGTATAAAATATTTCCAGTACAAAAGCAGCCATTTCAAATAAAACGTATACGTCTAAGATATCGTTTTAAATAAACAGTTGTATAGCATACAAAACACTGATGTATGTACATGTTACATTCATCTAATGTCCATCTATTATTGACTGACAATTTCTCTTTCGCTCTTTGTGTAACATTAAAAAAAAAAGAAAATAAAGTAAAACACCAGATGTTTGTAAAAAAGCTAATTTCAAGGGGTAATGATAACATTGTTTCTACCAGAATTGTCATGTGTTTTTAGCTTACGTAAACTATAAAAGAAACAAATCGATTTTTAAATACCACCACGGTACATTAATGTAATGTACCAAACAGTTTATGTTCAAGATAATAATAAATACAAACGAGCCCTTTCGAGCGTATTTTCTTTTCCTTGGAAGTCTGACATGGGCATTTTTTAACGTGTGCACAGCCTTAGCAGTTAGTAATAAAGGTTTTAAGGTGTTGTTTAAACTAAATTTTAAGTTTAAAGTGTTTTTTGCCCCAGCATTTTATGAGGGTTTTGTGCAATTCCGAGCGATCACTGTTATGAACCGCTATCCCGATTGATTATATAACTTAACATTTTGTAAGAACAATACTAGTCTGGTGCTAGATTGGAACAATTCTCATTTCAGAAAAAAATAACAACAGTTGTCTTGTGTTAAGTTAATGTAATTCAACATTTCAGAAGAAGTAGTAATAATCCAGTGTTAAGTTAGTTTCTCTAAAAAGGGCCTTAGACCGCTTGAAGGGGTTACCTGTTTTATCCACACGTACAGTGTTGTCTGTCAATCAGTCAGTAGATACTGAAAATATGTCACATAAGAGAGGTTGACATTTGCAGTCTGTACTGCTGCGACGTCGGTGAAACGTGCGCATACCATGAATCACGAGAAAATTATGCACTTTGTACGTTACAACACGGTCCCCAGTGGCTCAGCGGCATGTCTGCGGGTTTATAACGCTAAAAACCAGGTTTCGATATCTGTGGTGGGCAGAACCCAGATAACCCCTTGTGTAGCATTGGTACTTAATTCAAAACAACAAATTTCTTTGCCCCCCGCTAGTACAGAGGTATGTCTTCGGATTTACAACTCTAAAATCAGGGGTTCGATCCTCCTCGGTGGGCGCAGCAGGTAGCTCGATGTGGCTTTGCTATAAGAAAAAACACACAAACACGTTACAACATAGCGTGACACATGAACTTAAAAATAAAAATAATTGTTACTTTTACTTTTGGTTTTATTTACTCATGAAACAGAACACTTTAACACACACAGTCACGGTTATCTTGTTGTAGAATAAACAACACGTACAAACAGTGTTATCTTGTTGTAGAAAAAACAACACACACAAACAGTGTTATCTTGTTGAAGAATAAACAACACACACAAACAGTGTTATCTTGTTGTAGAAAAAACAACACATACAAACAGTGTTATCTTGTTGTAGAAAAAACAACACATACAAACAGTGTTATCTCGTTGTAGAATAAACAACACATACAAGCAGTGTTATCTTGTTGTAGAAAAAACAACACATACAAGCAGTGTTATCTTGTTGTAGAATAAACAACACGTACAAACAGTGTTATCTTGTTGCAGAATAAACAACACGTACAAACAGTGTTATCTTGTTGTAGAATAAACAACACGTACAAACAGTGTTATCTTGTTGTAGAATAAACAACACGTACAAACAGTGTTATCTTGTTGTAGAATAAACAACACATACAAACAGTGTTATCTCGTTGTAGAATAAACAACACATACAAACAGTGTTATCTCGTTGTAGAATAAACAACACATACAAACAGTGTTATCTTGTTGTAGAATAAACAACACGTACAAGCAGTGTTATCTTGTTGTAGAATAAACAACACGAACAAACAGTGTTATCTTGTTGTAGAATAAACAACACGTGCAAACAGTGTTATCTTGTTGTAGAATAAACAACACGTGCAAACAGTGTTATCTTGTTGTAGAATAAACAACACCTACAAACAGTGTTATCTCGTTGTGGAATAAACAACACATACAAGCAGTGTTATCTTGTTGTAGAATAAACAACACATACAAACAGTGTTATCTTGTTGTAGAAAAAACAACACATACAAACAGTGTTATCTTGTTGTAGAATAAACAACACACACAAACAGTGTTATCTTGTTGTAGAATAAACAACACATACAAACAGTGTTATCTTAATTTTCAAGTTAATATTTTTATTCCTCCAAAGTGTTTTTAAGATCATTTGTTCGGTTCTAAGTCTCGAGCTTCACGTGTTTCCTGGTCTGATTTATGAATATGGAACATCAGCCCCACTCTTTAGTACATATATAAAACGAACGTAAAATATTTCAGAAAACACCCCAAATGTATTTCTTTAAATAATTTCTGTACTTCGATTATAAATAATAGCTGTACGTACTAATATTGGAAGTGTGCGTTTAGGCGTGAATGTGACTGCCATCTATTTATTTGTTGGACGATACATTTCAAAAGTTTTGCCTCAAGGTTTTGTTCAAGAGCCCTTATCCACCTATTTCCTGGCCACCAGGATGGGCTTTCATCGCATTTTGTACTGCGGTGATTCATAGAATCGTCCTCTTGTTATATTCTTACATTCTCAGCTTTGAAATCTATTACAGGTATATATTTATTTATGAATCATCCTTTTTTTATGTATGCCAACAGATGAACAGTGTCACGTCACGTGAGTAGGCTTGCGGGCAGGGTCACAAGGCGCGTGAATGAAATACGTATTGCTCACACTTTTACACTGTATAGAACACGTGCAACATTCATTGTTCTATATACCGTTCAGCTTGCTCGTTATGTTCTGTAGTGGTGTACGTGTCAGATTTGAAAGTTGAAAATAAATCATTCCAATGTATGGAGAAGTCTTTGTAGATTAAGTGTATGGCTGGGCATGGCTGTTGTGCCGGGCGTTCGGTCAACTGCATAGGCGGCGGGTGCTCCGACTAATTGCTTCCTAAATTATTGTTCATCTTTTCAAAGTTTGTTTGTTTTTTTAATTTCGCGCAAAGCTACACGAGGGCTATCTGTGCTAGCAGTCCCTAATTTAGCAGTGTAAGACCAGAGGGAAGGCAGCTAGTCATCACTACCCACCGCCAACTCTTGGGCCACTCTTTTACCAACGAATGGTGGGATTGGCCGTAAAATAATAACACCCCCACGGCTGAAAGGGCGAGCATGTTTGGTGTGACGGGGATTCTAACCGGCGACCCTCGGATTACGAGTCGAATGCCTTATCCACCTGGCTACGCCGGGCCATCAGCAGTTGAAAGTTATGGATCACCCTCAGTTGGACGTACAGCGCCTGAGGTTAAAGAGGTTTTTAAGTTGAAAATACCGAAACGACAAAGGGTAACGGAGCACCTATCGCCAGAAAGTTTAGATAAAAAAAGCTATCAAAAAATCAAAATTTAAATGTAGTGACACACGTACGACCAATGTCAACAACTTGTAGAAACTTTTGTATGTTTTTATGTATTAGTTCACTAAATACACACACTCTCATGTTTGTATATATATAAACAGACTTGGCCAAAATATTTGCATACTATTGTTTCTATACTGAATGTCTACCTGCATGGAGTAGTTGTTGAGTTAATGTGGGAGGAGTATTATGATGAGACAAACATGTACAAACATTGTTATTATGGTCTGTATAAATTCTTTTAAATATTTGTTTATCAAAACACAAATATTTGCCTCGTTTTGGTGTCATATTGTGTGCTTTTGGTATAACTGAAATAGATCAATGGTTTATTCAGATATTTTCTCTGTAATTTGTCTAGAGTCACGCCTGGTCACGTGCCAGAAGTTATAGGGCGTCAAATTGTTTGACTCTCCAGAACTTGTATGAAGCAAACAGGTATTACCAGAACAGTAGGATTCCCCCAGTGTACTGTATCCAGAATCCTGAAAAGTCGTTGGACTACAGAAAATGTTGTTCTTGGAAAGTCTACTGGCAGACGCAGAAACACTACTACCCGAGATGACCGTGTTTTGACCAGGTTAACACGTCAAGGTCGAAAGAAACAGGAAGGGCATTAACACACTCATTCCAAGTCATTCAGAAGAACAGTGAATATAAGACTGACCAAACCAGGTTATTTTGTAAGAAGGGTTATCTACAAGCCGATATTAACCGGAATTCACTACTTTAACTGTGTCACTTGAGCCATACAGCACGCCAACTTAGAGTCAGAACGCTGGCGAGATGTCATCTTTTCATGTGAATCCTGTTTTCAGCTTGTTAAAGCTAGTGGCAGGATTCGGGTTCATTTGTTTACCTGGAGAACAAATGGGGGAAGACTGTCTTTTCCACAGGAGGTGATGCAGTACATGTTTGGACATGTACAGCATGGTGGAAAAACTGTTCTTCATATCCTCCATGGAATCGTCAAAGGCGCCTCCTGCAGGCATCACATTTTACAAAAGTGAAAATACAGAAAGACGTATCGAATATAAGATAAATATTTCTTTTCCAGTTAACCATAAATAAGAAATAGTTTTTGAATCTGATCCTTGAAGGAACATTTCCTTTTCTTCTGAAGTAACTTTGTGTGCTATGATGATAATGCCACAGTGTGCAGAACTGTCTCGACCAGAAGTGTGTCATGCGTTTGTCATGACCTGCAAACTCTCCAAATTGTAATCACATTGAGAACTGTTGAACAGAATTGAGCTGAAAAGTTGCTAATCATGGCCCTAAACCAGCTAATCTTTCTAATGACAAATTGGAATATACAATCACAGTAGATTACATCAATCACCTCATCGATAGCATGTCACATTGCCTTGTGGGAGGATATTACAGTGTGAGGAGGACAAACCATGTACTGAATGTTTAATATGAACTGATGTAAGGTTACAGACGCTATCTATAATATATAAAAGAAAAATAGTATCACGTCACGTTCGATTTCTCGAACTAGGCAGAGTCATAAAAGCCAAATGTATTTATTCAGTTACAATAGTTCCATTACTGTCTTCACACTTCAACTTTAGTGACCGTAACATTATAACACCCCCAGGGATTCGAACCCACGACCCTCAGAGTACGAGTCGAACGCCTTACCCCACCTGGCCATGCTGGACTCGTGCTAACCCTTCATATCTCTTATTTAACTTACTTTATTTCTTTGTTTTCATTGATGACCAAACAACCTGGAAAGCAGCAGACGAGAAAACGAACTGTTTGTCGATCCAGTCGCAAGGGGGCGTATCTCGTATCGTGTACAAAAGAAATGATCAAATATAAAGAGTATTGTGATTCACTCGGACAGTTTCCTCTAAACTGAACAAAACAATATAATAGGCTGAAACCAAAATGCATACGACAAAACTGACCAAACCTACATCCCAAAACTCACAGACAGATGCTATTTCACTCAATTACTTTTCTTATTCGGCGAGTTTTTTGTTGTAGTTTCTCGCAAAATTAAGTCATTGTTTTTACTTCTACTCGTTTATAATATCACATCTCCTGACTGACTTTATAGTTCAGCATGGCCAGGTGGTTAAGGCCCTTTCTTCGTAATCTGAGGGTGCGGGTTCAAACCCCCGTCACACCAAACATGCTCGTCCTTTTACACGTGGGGGTGCTATAATGTGACGGTCAATCGTTAGTAAAAAAGTAGCTTAAAAGTGGGCGGTGGGTGGTGATGACTAGCTGCTTTCCCTTTAGTCTTACACTGCTAAATTATGGACGGTTAGCGCGAAATGCAAACCAATTACGCATTTTATATTCGTAATTTCTCGTAGAATTCAGTTTTCGTTTTTGCTTATGGTGGTTTAAGACATGACTTTCGGTATTTCATAACTTGTAATGTTTGGTAAAAGCTAGTCCTTGTTTTCACTTATAACAAATGAGTTATGATGACACATCCCCTCACTGCACAATTTATGTTTACATTTGCTGGAAGTATTCCATTCTTGTTTATATTGTTGAACGGAAGCTGCAGTGTGTCAATTCTATTATGGTCTGCCGAGGTAAAAACATCAACAAAAGTTTCAACACCAGTGTTCGAAGTCGTTTCTAGTCTAGTTCTTCTGATCTCATTACTGATGTTAATCAATTTCATACCATGGACGTTTGATCACTAAGGAGATTTGTTGATGTTAATAATACGCCACCTTGCTGTTGTTAACACTAACAGATGCGATATACTATTAAAATGTTTCATAATAGTAATTAAACAGATCTCCCACTGCAATTGTTTTGTTAGACGGCTATATTCTGTGACAAAAAGAAAAACGAAAAACAAACAGATTTAAGCAAATGGAAAAAAATTATAATGGGTCATATAAAATCGAAATATTTGCATTGGTTATTTATTATAAAATCTTATAAAAGCAATTTTATTTTATAGTCTACGTACGTATTTTAGGAATATAAGCATAAATTTTCAGCGGGGTGTCCTCTCCCGTTGTCAATATGTGCAACTAATAGCCTACTCCAGAATAATATACAATTTAATAGCTGCAATTGGTTAATTTTTGGCTTACGTTATTAATTAAGTGACCCAATTATTCTGTAAACAATAAAACGTAGGCATAAGAATAACTGATGAGATATTTATTGTTTTTAACTTCTTCTGAGTAGAATACAATTATTTTATTAAATAACGAATGAACTTTATATATTATACTACACAAAGGAAACTGATTCACACATTGCTTGAAACAGTCGGTTCACTTGTTTTGATGTAAAAATCAAAGTTTTTACTCTTTTTACTTTCGATCCGCAGCTCATGACTGCTTCGTATACGTCGTTAAACAACTAGGACTTAATAAGTAACGTGTCGGGAAACTTCACGTTACCGGAGACAACTGGCACGCCCTCTACAATAATATGGTTTATCAAATGCTCTGCTTCACAAGTCATAGTTCTCTGCAGTATTTGGGCCATGGTTCCTATACCTTTGTTGGGTTTTTTTCGAAATTAGCTTTACTCAAAAATTACTTTAAGAGGAAACTGGATGTCAAAACGGTACAAACAGTTAATATTGTACGTACATAATAAATACACATAAATAAATTAATATTCGTGAGCTAAACGTTGAAGCTGACCATCATTACATGAACAACGTCACAGTTTTCATCTTCATGCTGTTCGAAATTCATTACCGAAAATTCATTCACTAAAGTTTTCAACTTAATATCGTAAGGTTTGGTTATTTTTGTGGTATGTTCTCTATTCCGTTCAAGTTTTAATTCACGGTTTGTTTTTGTCACACAAGTGTCTCTCTGTCCAGTTTAAGTTTCAATTATTAACTCAAAATTATTTTCATATTTCGAGTAATGAATTTCTTTGTACTTGATATAACTTACTGGTTAAAATTATGTTTAAGTAGATGTACATGCATCCTTTACGAAATGACTAGAATAATGTATGTAACATTGTTTGTAAGCCTATTTTTATTCAATTAATCTGTGGGGTAAAGCACTATCATAACAATTGTTTTCAACCCAAACTAGAGCTTTTGTCTTCTCCGTTTGTTAAACTAAACAAAAGTAATACAGTAAACTTAATTTGTCTCATTTATAGCTATTTCAGATCTTTGTACTATTTTGTACACAATGGATGAGTGTTTTAAATCAGTGTAGGCGATTTCTTTTAGACTTTTGAGAAATTTCTTTGAGAGAAAAGATGAAATGTAAATAAATAATTTCATCAGACAAGTTATGATGAAGAACATTACAAAAACAGTTACAAACGACTCTGATCATATGAAGAACATTACAAAAACAGTTACAAACAACTCTGATCATACAAAGAACATTACAAAAACAGTTACAAACAACTCTGATCATATGAAGAACGTTACAAAAACAGTTATAAACAACTCTGATCATATGAAGAACGTTACAAAAACAGTTACAAACAACTCTGATCATATGAAGAACGTTACAAAAACAGTTACAAACTCTGATCATATGAAGAACATTACAAAAACAATTACAAACAACTCTGATCATATAAAGAACATCACAAAAACAGTTACAAACAACTCTGATCATATGAAGAACATTACAAAAACAGTTACAAACAACTCTGATCATATGAAGAACGTTACAAAAACAGTTACAAACAACTCTGATCATATGAAGAACATTACAAAAACAGTTACAAACAACTCTGATCATATAAAGAACATTACAAAAACAGTTACAAACAACTCTGATCATATGAAGAACGTTACAAAAACAGTTATAAACAACTCTGATCATATGAAGAACGTTACAAAAACAGTTACAAACAACTCTGATCATATGAAGAACATTACAAAAACAATTACAAACAACTCTGATCATATAAAGAACATCACAAAAACAATTACAAACAACTCTAATCATATGAAGAACATTACAAAAACAATTACAAAAAACTCTGATCATATGAAGAACATTACAAAAACAGTTACAAACAACTCTGATCATATGAAGAACATTACAAAAACAATTACAAACAACTCTTATCATATGAAGAACGTTACAAAAACAGTTACAAACAACTCTGATCATATGAAGAACATTACAAAAACAGTTACAAAGAACTCTGATCATATGAAGAATATTACAAAAACAGTTACAAACTCTGATCATATGAAGAACATTACAAAAACAATTACAAACAACTCTGATCATATGAAGAACATTACAAAAACAGTTACAAACAACTCTGATCATATGAAGAACATTACAAAAACAGTTACAAACAACTCTGATCACATGAAGAACGTTACAAAAACAGTTACAAACAACTCTGATCATATGAAGAACGTTACAAAAACAGTTACAAACTCTGATCATATGAAGAACATTACAAAAACAGTTGCAAACAACTCTGATTATATGAAGAACATTACAAAAACAGTTACAAACAACTCTGATCATATGAAGAACATTACAAAAACAGTTACAAACTCTGATAATATGAAGAACATTACAAAAACAATTACAACAATTCTAATCATATGAAGAACATTACAAAAACAGTTACAAAAAAACTCTGATCATATGAAGAACATTACAAAAACAATTACAAACAACTCCAATCATATGAAGAACATTACAAAAACAATTACAAAAAAACTCTGATCATATGAAGAACATTACAAAAACAGTTACAAACAACTCTGATCATATGAAGAACATTACAAAAGCAATTACAAACAAATCTGATCATATAAAGAACATTACAAAAACAGTTACAAACAACTCTGATCATATGAAGAACGTTACAAAAACAGTTATAAACAACTCTGATCATATGAAGAACGTTACAAAAACAGTTACAAACAACTCTGATCATATGAAGAACGTTACAAAAACAGTTACAAACTCTGATCATATGAAGAGCATTACAAAAACAATTACAAACAACTCTGATCATATAAAGAACATTACAAAAACAGTTACAAACAACTCTGATCATATGAAGAACATTACAAAAACAGTTACAAACAACTCTGATCATATGAAGAACATTACAAAAACAGTTACAAACAACTCTGATCATATGAAGAACATTACAAAAACAGTTACAAACAACTCTGATCATATAAAGAACATTACAAAAACAGTTACAAACAACTCTGATAATATGAAGAACATTACAAAAACAGTTACAAACAACTCTGATCATATGAAGAACGTTACAAAAACAGTTACAAACTCTGATCATATGAAGAACATTACAAAAACAATTACAAACAACTCTGATCATATGAAGAACATTACAAAAACAATTACAAACAACTCTGATCATATGAAGAACATTACAAAAACAGTTACAAACAACTCTGATCATATGAAGAACATTACAAAAACAGTTACAAACAACTCTGATCATATGAAGAACATTACAAAAACAGTTACAAACAACTCTGATCATATAAAGAACATTACAAAAACAGTTACAAACAACTCTGATAATATGAAGAACGTTACAAAAACAGTTACAAACAACTCTGATCATATGAAGAACGTTACAAAAACAGTTACAAACTCTGATCATATGAAGAACATTACAAAAACAATTACAAACAACTCTGATCATATGAAGAACATTACAAAAACAATTACAAACAACTCTGATCGTATAAAGAACATTACAAAAACAGTTACAAACAACTCTGATCATATGAAGAACGTTACAAAAACAGTTACAAACTCTGATCATATGAAGAACATTACAAAAACAGTTACAAACAACTCTGATCATATGAAGAACATTACAAAAACAGTTACAAACAACTCTGATCATATGAAGAACGTTACAAACACAGTTACAAACTCTGATCATATGAAGAACATTACAAAAACAGTTACAAAGAACTCTGATCATATAAAGAACATTACAAAAACAGTTACAAACTCTGATCATATGAAGAACATTACAAAAACAGTTACAAACAACTCTGATCATATGAAGAACATTACAAAAACAGTTACAAACAACTCTGATCATATGAAGAGCATTACAAAAACAGTTACAAACAACTCTGATCATATGAAGAACATTACAAAAACAGTTACAAACAACTCTGATCACATGAAGAACGTTACAAAAACAGTTACAAACAACTCTGATCATATGAAGAACGTTACAAAAACAGTTACAAACTCTGATCATATGAAGAACATTACAAAAACAGTTGCAAACAACTCTGATTATATGAAGAACATTACAAAAACAGTTACAAACAACTCTGATCATATGAAGAACGTTACAAAACAGTTACAAACTCTGATCATATGAAGTACATTACAAAAACAATTACAAACAACTCTGATCATATGAAGAACATTACAAAAACAGTTAGAAACAACTCTGATCATATGAAGAACGTCACAAAAACAGTTAGAAACAACTCTGATATTCTCCAAGAATGAATGACACTTATACTAGAACTCAGCAAAGTTTGCCCACCCAAATGATTCAGCTGTAAGTTTGAAGGTTTAGCCATAATGTAAAATCCAGGTTTCGATACCTCGTAGTAGGCACAATATAGATAGCCCATTCTTTGTGGTTAACAAAGAACGTAAAGTACAGTAAAGTATGTTGAAACATGTAATTGCAAACAAAAGATGGATAGTGAAAGTTTGTGTCAAACACACTATGCTTAAAATAATTAAGGTTTCCGTTTAGGAGTCAGAGTTTATCAGAGCTAAACAAAGTTTGAGTGATCAGAAATTCCTGGTTTGACGATCTCAAGTTTTCAAAGTAATCGATAATTTCAGATAATAAATAGTCTTTGTAGTTATTTGTATACTTCACTGGTTTATTGTTCTGGAAAGTGTTTACTTTTAATACCAAATGTTTTGTCTGCTTTCGAACGTTTTTCTGAGGACATTTTCCTTTAGCAATATGTCCTTCTAACATTCATTCATTCATCATAGGGCCGCAATCACTTGCGGATTCTTCAAAAGGTTTTTAAGTGAGTAGGTTGTTAGCCCACTGCACCAAGCCGTCCCTAATTTAGCAGTGTAAGACTAGAGGGAAGGCAGCTAGTCATCACCACCCACCGCCAACTCTTGGGCTACTCTTTTACCAATGAATAGTGGGATTGACCGTAACTTTATAACGCCCCACCGTTGAAAGGGCGAGCATAGTTGGTGTGACGGGGATTCAAACCCGCGACCCTCACGTTACGAGTCGAGCGTCTTGACCACCTGTCCATACCGGT
Organism: Tachypleus tridentatus; assembly: GCF_004210375.1. Lineage (NCBI taxonomy): Eukaryota > Metazoa > Arthropoda > Merostomata > Xiphosura > Limulidae > Tachypleus > Tachypleus tridentatus. The sequence continues at coordinate 6,499,691 of NC_134830.1, read as the reverse complement.
CCACTATATTTAATTGTCTGACATGTCCACTCTGATTCGGATGTTTCTCCCTCTGGGTTTTGGTTTTCTTTTTTAAGAAATAAATAACAGCAAGAGGTTCACTCCACAACTGTCTAACAGTTTTGTTCTTTGGATTATTTTTCTGCTTTAATGAAAGTAAAATTTTTTTTGGTTTTTTCCCCAGATAATCGACATGTGCTTTATCTTGAATTCAGCCAATAAGTTTTTAACCTTTCACCTTTTTTTTGAAGTTAAGCACGAAGCTATACAACAGGCTATCTGCGCTCTGTCCACCACAGGTATCGAAACCCACTTTCTAGCGTTGTATGCCCGAAGACATACCGGTATGTCACTGGAGGGAACATATTTAACACTCTACTCCACTAAAGTGAAGTGTTTCAAATTTTAAAACTTACACAACTAGAGTCAAGTGTTTAGTTTTAAATCTACACCCACTGAGCTGAAGTTAAGTTTAAAACTACCTACACCTCACTAAAGCGAAATTTTATAAACTTTGAATCAATCGCAGAATCTATAGTAATCTGAGAGTCGCTGGTCCGAATCCCCAACACACCAAACATGCTCACCTTTTTGCTTGTAGGGGTGTTATGATGTGATGGTCAATCCTACTATTCGTTGGTGAAAGTGTACCCCAAGAGTTGGTGGTTGGTGATGGTGACTAGTTGCCTTCTCTCTAATCTTACACTGCAAAATTAGGAAATTAGGAACAGCTAGCTCTGATAGCTTTCGGGAAGCTTTGCGCGAAATTCGAAACAAACAGAATCTATAGCAAGCAGAGACGCAAGTTGTCAGTATTACAGACCAGCAAAATTAATATAGCAAGTAGAGACGCAAGTTGTCAGTATTACAGACCACCAAAATTAATATAGCAAGTAGAGACGCAAGTTGTCAGTATTACAGACCACCAAAATTAATATAGCAAGCAGAGACGCAAGTTGTCAGTATTACAGACCACCAAAATTAATATAGCAAGCAGAGACGCAAGTTGTCAGTATTATGGACCACCAAAATTAATATAGCAAGCAGAGACGCAAGTTGTCAGTATTATGGACCACCAAAATTAAGTTGCGACTTCATTTTGAATATTTGTAATAATGCTAGTCTAAGTTAAAATTAAAGACTGACCTAGATTCGGAGTTGGAAAGAAAACGGCTAGCAGCTATTTTAGTCACTATGATCCTTCTGGGAAAGAGGGTGAACAGTTGGTTAGAAATATGGGTTCGACTCTCACCTACTGCCATGTATTACCTCTTTAAAAACATAACTTCTGAAGATGATCCGATTGTTTACTCTAAAGCAAATCCACACTGGATTATCTGCTGTGTCAACCGCAGGAAATCGAACCCCAGGTTTTAGTGTTGAAAGATTATATCATAGTTTCCTAAACTGGTCATTCACAATGACACGGATATAACCAAACTTTCAAGAATGTTGACCGTTTGATGGCAGTACGGTGTTGCAAAATGTCACCATTTAATCCCAGAAACCCAGAAAAGAAACTACTTACTACGACGGAACAATAACGTCTTAACAATGACGACGTGTGTTCGTCTTCGTCCTGTTGTGTTTTACAGAAACAGCTCCCAAGTCTTTGTGTAGGGTAAGGTACGGATTTGATTGATGTCGGCATGCGTAACGAATCGCGTAGAAACGGTGAAGTCGCACCTTTGTAAACACATTCGTCGCCGATGCTGTGGTATATTCATCAGCTGTAGTTGTATTCATAGCAACCAAAGCAGACACAGGCTCATGTATATATGTATATATTTTTTTTTAAAGAGTGTCTTAGGAAAGGAAAATATCTAAAACCTTAAAACTGAGCGTTGTTCCCCTAAGATTTTTTAAAATTTTTGTAGGTGTCTCTCCAGTAAACTTAGTGTAACTTAAGTTACAATTTCCTTTGTGTTTCCAATGTTTTAAATACAGTTATGTCCGTGTATTATACACAGATTGTTAAAAACAAATCAGTTGTCCGGTTCGTGGATTGACGGATACAAATATTTTAAATGAAATAAGTTCTAAACACGTTCGTTATTTTTTATTAGTCACTACCCACGACTGGTTTCTATACCAATTTGGTTCGCAACTTCTCGAAGTGTCTCGTTGCATGAGCTCAGCATGGCCAGGTGGTTAAGGCACTCAATTCGTAACCCGAGGGTCGCGGGTTCGCATCCCCGTCACACCAAACATGCTCGCCCTTTCATCCGTGAGGACGTTATCATGTGACGATCAATTCCACCATTCGTTGGTAAAGGAGTAGCCCAAGAGTTAGCTGTGGGTGGTGGTGGTGACTAGCTGTCTTCCCTCTAGTCTTACACTGCTAAATTAAGGACGACTAGACCAAATAGCTCTGGTGTTGCTATGGGTGAAATTAATGAAAAAAGTAAGTTAGACAGAAGAAGTGGTTTGTTGAGTTTTCCTCAATCAAAAGTTATAAATCAGAAACAAACAAACATGTTGTTTTAAAATTACTATTTATAGATTTTTTATTTTATTTTTACTTTTAAAACTGTTTTGTTTTGACCAAGTGTAGAAACAACTTTCCATGAACCAGGCAAAAGAAAACGTCACGAGAAATGAGAGACCACCACGGAAAGTCAGAACAGAGAAATGAAAGACCACCACGGAAAGTCAGAACAGAGAAATGAAAGACCACCACGGAAAGTCAGAGCAGAGAAATGAAAGACCACCACGGAAAGTCAGAACATAGAAATGAGAGACCACCACGGAAAGTCAGAGCAGAGAAATGAAAGACCACCACGGAAAGTCAGAACAGAGAAATGAAAGACCACCACGGAAAGTCAGAACAGAGAAATGAGAGACCACCAGGGAAAGTCAGAACAGAGAAATGAAAGACCACCACGGAAAGTCAGAACAGAGAAATGAAAGACCACCACGGAAAGTCAGAGCAGACAAATGAAAGACCATAACGGAAAGTCAGAACAGAGAAATGAAAGACCACAACGGAAAGTCAGAACAGACATATTTGAAGTTTTTGTAGACAGCGCCGGTACTAAATTTGATGAGGCAAAAAGTACATATGCTGACCTGGTGGAAAACGAGGAAACTCATACCATTAAGCTAAGTTTAAACTAACGATACTATTGGAGGCAAGTTTAAAACTGTTTAATGTAAAGACGTTTGGTTCAAACTTTCACTCTTTTCATAAAATATATCATATCATATTGTAACTATGACTCCACTACCTCATGAAACATGATTCGATTCTTCAGCATGCGTGGTTTTGGAAACACGTGATTGTTTATAGCTTTATGTATTGTTTATAACTGTTTATGGATTGTTTATAGCTTTATGTATTGTTTATAACTGTTTATGGATTGTTTATAGCTTTATGTATTGTTTATAACTGTTTATAGCTGTTTATGGAATGCTTTTAACAGTTCATGGATTGTTTATAACTGTTTATAGATTGTTTATAACTGTTTATGTACTGTTTATAGATTGTTTACAACTGTTTATGGATTGTTTATAACAGTTCATGGATTGTTTATAACTTTTTATAGATTGTGTCCAACAGTTCATGGATTGTCTATAACTGTTTGTAGATTGTTTCTAACAGTTCATGGATTGTTTATAACTTTTGTAGATTGTTTATATTTGTTTATATTTTTGTGAGCATCACAACGTTATTTTATAAATAAATAACTGTTGTATTTACACAACTTAACACTTATCATATTTTTATTGATGTCTTTTACGACTCAACATGCTACAAATAAGACAAGCATCCAATATGTTAGACTTATAGTGTAACGTTTTGTTACTTGGTAAGTTGAAAGTATAGTGTATAGTGTAACGTTCTGTTAGTTGAGAAGTTGAAGGTATAGGGTAACGTTTTGCTGTTTGGTTGGTTGAACGTATACTGTAAGCTTCTGTAACTTGGAGAGTTAAAGTTATAGTTCCTAGTGTAACGTTTTGTTACTTGGTAAGTTGAAGGTTTAGTGATAACATGTTGTTACTTGGTAAGTTGAAGGTTTAGTGATAACATGTTGTTACTTGGTAAGTTGAAGGTATAGTGTAACATTTTGTTACTTGTTACTTGTTAAGTTGAAGGTATAATATAACGTTTTGTTATTGGGTAAGTTGAAAGTGTAGTGTATAGTGTAACGTTTTGTTGCTGGGTAAGTTGAAGGTATTGTGTAACATTTTGTTACTTAGGAAGTAGAAACATTAGTGTATAGTGTAACTGTTGTTACTCGATAAGTTGAAGGTACAGTGTATAATGTAAAGTTTTGTTACTTGGTAAGTTGAAGGTACAGTGTATAATGTAAACTTTTGCTACTTGATAAGTTGAAGGTACAGTGTATAATGTAAAGTTTTGTTACTCGATAAGTTGAAGGTATAGTGTATAAGGTAAAGTTTTGTTACTCGATAAGTTGAAGGTACAGTGTATAATGTAAAGTTTGGTACTCGATAAGTTGAAGGTACAGTGTATAATGTAAAGTTTTGTTACTTGGTAAGTTGAAGGTACAGTGTATAATGTAAAGTTTTGTTACTTGGTAAGTTGAAGGTACAGTGTATAATGTAAAGTTTTGTTACTGGATAAGTTGAAAGTACAGTGTATAATGTAAAGTTTTGTTACTTGGTAAGTTGAAGGTACAGTGTATAATGTAAAGTTTTGTTACTGGATAAGTTGAAGGTACAGTGTATAATGTAAAATTTTGTTACTTGGTAAGTTGAAGGTATAGTGTATAATGTAAAGTTTTGTTACTGGATAAGTTGAAGGTATAGTGTATAATGTAAAGTTTTGTTACTTGGTAAGTTGAAGGTACAGTGTATAATGTAAAGTTTTGTTACTGGATAAGTTGAAGGTACAATGTATAATGTAAAGTTTTGTTACTTGGTAAGTTGAAGGTATAGTGTATAATGTAAAGTTTTGTTACTTGGTAAGTTGAAGGTACAGTGTATAATGTAAAGTTTTGTTACTCGATAAGCTGAAGGTATAGTGTATAATGTAAAGTTTTTTTACTTGGTAAGTTAAAGGTATAGTGTATAATGTAAAGTTTTGTTACTCGATAAGTTGAAGGTACAGTGTATAATGTAAAGTTTTGTTACTTAGTAAGTTGAAGGTATAGTGTATAATGTAAAGTGTTGTTACTCGATAAGTTGAAGGTACAGTGTATAATGTAAAGTTTTGTTACTTAGTAAGTTGAAGGTTTAGTGTATAATGTAAAGTTTTGTTACTCGATAAGTTGAAGGTACAGTGTATAATGTAAAGTTTTGTTACTCAGTAAGTTGAAGGTACAGTGTATAATGTAAAGTTTTGTTACTTGGTAAGTTGAAGGTACAGTGTATAATGTAAAGTTTTGTTACTTGGTAAGTTGAAGGTACAGTGTATAATGTAAAGTTTTGTTACTCGATAAGCTGAAGGTATAGTGTATAATGTAAAGTTTTGTTACTTGGTAAGTTGAAGGTACAGTGTATAATGTAAAGTTTTGTTACTCGATAAGTTGAAGGTATAGTGTATAATGTAAAGTTTTGTTACTTGGTAAGTTGAAGGTATAGTGTATAATGTAAAGTTTTGTTACTTGATAAGTTGAAGGTACAGTGTATAATGTAAAGTTTTGTTACTGGATAAGTTGAAGGTACAGTGTATAATGTAAACTTTTGTTACTTAGTAAGTTGAAGGTACAGTGTATAATGTAAAGTTTTGTTACTTGGTAAATTGAAGGTACAGTGTATAATGTAAAGTTTTGTTACTTGGTAAGTTGAAGGTATACTGTATAATGTAAAGTTTTGTTACTTGGTAAGTTGAAGGTATAGTGTATAATGTAAAGTTTTGTTACTTGGTAAGTTGAAGGCACAGTGTATAATGTAAAGTTTTGTTACTTGGTAAGTTGAAGGTATAGTGTATAATGTAAAGTTTTGTTACTTGATAAGTTGAAGGTATAGTGTATAATGTAAAGTTTTGTTACTTGGTAAGTTGAAGGTACAGTGTATAATGTAAAGTTTTGTTACTCGATAAGTTGAAGGTACAGTGTATAATATAAAGTTTTGTTACTTGGTAAGTTGAAGGTATAGCTTATAATGTAAAGTTTTGTTACTTGGTAAGTTGAAGGTACAGTGTATAATGTAAAGTTTTGTTACTTGGTAAGTTGAAGGTACAGTGTATAATGTAAAGTTTTGTTACTGGATAAGTTGAAGGTACAGTGTATAATGTAAAGTTTTGTTACTTGGTAAGTTGAAGGTACAGTGTATAATGTAAAAGTTTTTGTTTACTGGATAAGTTGAAGGTACAATGTATAATGTAAAGTTTTGTTACTTGGTAAGTTGAAGGTATAGTGTATAATGTAAAGTTTTGTTACTTGGTAAGTTGAAGGTACAGTGTATAATGTAAAGTTTTGTTACTTAGTAAGTTGAAGGTATAGTGTATAATGTAAAGTTTTGTTACTGGATAAGTTGAAGGTATAGTGTATAATGTAAAGTTTTGTTACTTGGTAAGTTGAAGGTACAGTGTATAATGTAAAGTTTTGTTACTCGATAAGTTGAAGGTATAGTGTATAATGTAAAGTTTTGTTACTTGGTAAGTTGAAGGTACAGTGTATAATGTAAAGTTTTGTTACTTGGTAAGTTGAAGGTTTACAGTGTAAAATGTAAAGTTTTGTTACTTGGTAAGTTGAAGGTACAGTGTATAATGTAAAGTTTTGTTGTTACTTGGTAAGTTGAAGGTATAGTGTATAATGTAAAGTTTTGTTACTTGGTAAGTTGAAGGTACAGTGTATAATGTAAAAGTTTTGTTACTTAGTAAGTTGAAGGTTTAGTGTATAATGTAAAGTTTTGTTACTCGATAAGTTGAAGGTACAGTGTATAATGTAAAGTTTTGTTACTTAGTAAGTTGAAGGTATAGTGTATAATGTAAAGTGTTGTTACTCGATAAGTTGAAGGTACAGTGTATAATGTAAAGTTTTGTTACTTAGTAAGTTGAAGGTTTAGTGTATAATGTAAAGTTTTGTTATTTGGTAAGTTGAAGGTACAGTGTATAATGTAAAGTTTTGTTACTCGATAAGCTGAAGGTATAGTGTATAATGTAAAGTTTTGTTACTTGGTAAGTTGAAGGTACAGTGTATAATGTAAAGTTTTGTTACTTAGTAAGTTGAAGGTTTAGTGTATAATGTAAAGTTTTGTTACTTGGTAAGTTGAAGGTATAGTGTATAATGTAAAGTTTTGTTACTTGATAAGTTGAAGGTACAGTGTATAATGTAAAGTTTTGTTACTTAGTAAGTTGAAGGTATAGTGTATAATGAAAAGTTTTGTTACTGGATAAGTTGAAGGTATAGTGTATAATGTAAAGTTTTGTTACTTGGTAAGTTGAAGGTACAGTGTATAATGTAAAGTTTTGTTACTCGATAAGTTGAAGGTATAGT